>NC_029792.2:42702941-42719395 GCF_000816755.2 Arachis ipaensis
CAATGCTTCCTGGGTCAGAGAGTTTTACTGCAACTATTTCAAGACTTCCCTGGATGCAGTGCACCTCAGAGGAAAACAGATACTGGTCACTGAGGAAGCCATTGAGGATATTCTGCAGCTTCAGCCTAAGTCAGATCAGCCTGACGGTTACCAAAGGGCTGAAGAGGACATGCACTTCATGAGATTTGACTGGGATGCTGTCAAGCAGAGGATAGCCCTTGATCCTACTGTCCCATGGGTCATGGGAAAGAACACAGCGATGCCTAAGGGTATCAAACTGATGTATCTGAATGATGAGGCTCGGCTCTGGCACCATATCCTGAGCAACTTTGTTATGCCGAGCACTCATGAGACGGAGCTGTCTGCTGCTATGATCACCCTCCTCTGGTGTGTGATGGAGGGTAAGGACCTGTATCTTCCACGATTCATCCGGTATTACAAGGTCAGGGTCCATGTCAGAGGCACTATCCCTTTCCCATATCTGATTACCCAGCTCGGCCGTCGAGCTGACGTGCCTTGGGAGCTGGCTGATGCAAAGCCGACTGCTGCAGACTACAAGAAGATCATTCCTCACAGCAGAAAGTTTCAAGATTTAGGCTACAGACCTCCATTCCTTACCGCTTCTGGTGAGGTAGCCACATCTTCAGCTGCCCCTTCTTCTTCCACTGCTATACCAGTCCCACCCACTGCACCTCCACCTGCCTCAGAGCCTGTTTACCACCTCGTGCACCGCTTATTTTAGCAGCTGGACCAGATGGAGCGCCACAACCGGCGGCAATATGAGCGATCTGAGCGTCGCAACAAGCGACGCTATGAGCACCTCAAGTTGATGATCCGATCTGGCGGCGACATCCCCTCCGAGCATGACACACCATCAGAGCCATCTGAGGAGGAGGCGGACGAGCAAGAGGAGGAGACACATGCACATAGAGAGGCTGAGCAGGCAGGACCAGAGCAGGCTGTGCCACAGCAGGAGGAGCCACACCAGATTCAGGCCGCAGACCCAGAGATTCCTATATAGTCAGAGCCTCCACTGCAGCAGACAGATCCTCCTACCCTCATCCAGTCCGCAGACCTTCAGGCTACCACCGAGACTCCAGCAGCCCGTCCTTCCGGTGATGACACTCCTTCACACCCAGCTTGAGTGAGCATCGAGGACGATGCTACATTTTAAGTGTGGGGAGGTCGCCATCCCTGGCGTATTTTTTTGGTGAACCACTACAGACTCTTTTATCTTATTTTTTTATTTTCCTACATTTTTATTTTTATTTTCATTTTTCAGTACTTATACATTGTTCTTTTGCTATATTTTTACCCTATTTTCCGCATTTTGCACTTTAGTTCATATTTTAGCCATTTAGTTTAGTTTGTAATTCTAAACTTATTAGTTATAGAATATGTGGATTAATTAGTATAAAGTTTACCCTTTTAGCATATAATAGTTTGATTTAATTGAAAATAAAAGGAGTAAACTAGAGACTTTAACATAATCAAACAATCCACACACCTTGTATATATAGCATTACATGTTAGTTAGTTACCAACATTTCATCAAGGAGGAACACTAAGATTTTAAGGGCCACCCTAAAAATTACATTGAGAATAATGGGAACTCTTAATTTCTTCTTGCATGACATGTATAACTGATATATGATTTTCGAGCTGGAGAACACACAGCCTGTGAGTTTTGAGCTTAATTGTATGGTTGTATTCAGACCATAAATTTTATTCCTGTGTGTTTTACCCTTCTTTTTCATTCTGATGTTCTTTACTTTGTTTTAATCTATATGTCCAATTATAGAATATAGATACATACCAAGAGATGATTGAGGCCATCATTTGAATTTTTCCTCACTTATCCCAAATTAGCCTACCTTTTACATCACCCTTGTTAGCCCCCTTGAGCTTTTTAATCCCCTCTTGCTTTATAAACCACATTACTAGCCTTAAGCAGAAAAACAAAATAAAAATCCCAAGTTGAATCCTTGGTTAGTTTAAGATAGAAATTGTGTATTGTTTAAGTGTGGAAAATTTTATGAGAACATGGGATGATAGAAACAAAGTAGGAATTTAAAAAGAGTAAGCTATTTCAAAAACAAAAATTTGGGAAGCATGCTCATGTGAGATCAAAACAATGGGATTACCATGTGCATTGATTTATAATAAAAAAAAAGTATTTTTACATTTTCAGTATTTAATTAAGGGAATACACAAAGAAATTCCCCAAAATGCAAAATAAAAAAGAGTCAATGCACATGGGTCAAAATTTCAAATTTAAAATTAATGTATGAGCTTGTAATCCAAAAGGAAAAATGTTGGGTAAATAGGTTAAGGAACTTTAAAATTATATATAGTATGTATGCTAGGTGAGATCTTAAACTAATCAAGGATTCATTTATTAGCTCACTTAGCCTTATACATATACCCTTACCTTTACCTTAGCCCCATTACAACCTTGAATAAGACCTCATGATTTTTGTATGTCTGTATTCTATAATTGTTGATTGGTTAGATGAAGAACAAAGTTATAGAAAGTAAGGATAGAAAAAGAATAGAGTGATTAACCCAATAAACACTGAGTGACTAGAGAGTAAACACAAAATCCAGTGAGGGTTCAATAGCTCATCACCATACATCTCTGCTTAAATTGTTAATTGTCTTGCAAGTTTGTGAAATATTTTTACCCATCTCAATTGTAAAAGTGCTTTTACATTATCTAAGGTTTGGCTATGCATATATGATTCCTTGAGGATATGAATTAATTTAACTACATGTAAGCTTTATATACAAGTGAATAATAACTAGAATTGCATGATTCATTTAGGTAGTTGCATTTAGAATAGATTGCATTACATGAGATTCCACCACTCTAACCTTACCTTATTCTTTATCTTGGATTTAGCATGAGGACATGTTATTGTTTAAGTGTGGGGAGGTTGATAAACCCATATTTCATGATATATTTTGTGCTCAATTTAAGTGATTTATTCAACCCTTCACCCATTTATTCATGTAAAATTGCATGGTTTTACTTTTCCTTCCTTATTATGTGATATATGTGAAAAACATGTTTCCTATGCTTTAAAAATAATTATTTTAATTACCTTTTATTACCATTCGATGCCGTAATTTGTGTGTTGAGTATTTTCAGATCTCCTAAGGCAGGAATGATTTAAAGGATGGAAAGGAAACATACAAAAATGGAAGGAAAGCACAAAATGGAGTTTTTGAAGAAACTGGCAGCGACGCAAACGCATGGACGATGCGGCCGCATGCCCAGCGCGAAAAGGCATCGACGCGAACGTGTGACTGACGTGGATCCGTGCCTTGAGCAGAACGCAAATGATGCGTACGCGTGACCGAAGCGAACGCGTGACAAGGAAAACTCCCAGATGACGCGACCGCGTGACCCACACAGACGCGTGACAGACGCCACTCACCAGAAACTGCAGAAAACGCTCCCAGCGATTTCTGAAGCCCTTTTTGACCCAGATCCAAGTTCAGAAAGCACAGATTAGAGGTTATAAAGTGGAAAAATACATCCATTCAAGGAGGTTTTTTTCAATTATTCACTTTTCATACTTTAGATGTAGCTTTTAGAGAGAGAGGTTCTCTCTTCTCTCTTAGGTTTTAAGATTAGGATTCCTCTTTAAGGATTTAGGATTTCAACCCTTTCTCAGGTTCAATATTTCTTTTACTTCATATTTCTCTCTTACTTTCAGACACTTTAATGCTTTCCTTTAATTACTTATGTTGCCAAATTGGCTTATGAACTCTCTATGTTTAGATTGATTTTCTCTTATTAATGCAATTGAGGTATTTCAGATTTATGATTCTTATTTAGCTTTCTATATTCTTGGCTTTAATTGATTAACTGGAGGCTCTTGAGTTATCAACTTATCGTGATTGATTGTTATGTCGGCTAATTGACTGGAATTCCACTAACTCTAGTCTTTCCTTAGGAGTTGGCTAGGACTTGGGAATCTAACTAATTAGTTCACTTGACTTCCCCTTGCTTTCGTAAAGGTTAAGTAAGTGAGATTAACTTCAATTCTCATAGGAATAACTAGGATAGGACTTCCGAATTTTCATACCTTGCCAAGAGTTTATTTTATAGTTATTTATTTTATTTGTCATTTAAATTACTTGTTCCTTACTTTCAAAACCCCCAATTTACAAAACTCATAACCAATAATAAGAACATCTCCTTGCAGTTCCTTGAGAAGATGACCCGAGGTTTAAATACTTCGGTTATCAATTTTAAAGGGGTTTGTTACTTGTGACAACCAAAGCGTTTGTACGAAAGGATTTTCTGTTGGTTTAGAAGCTATACTTACAATGCGATCATATTTTTATATTTCTTTACCGATAGAAAAACCAAACGTCACTATCCCTCCTATAAAGAGTTGAAGCATGAAAGTAGGTTGTGTTGCAATCTCCCCACTTGAGCCATTTAATTCTTGACCTTTGCTCCCAAAACTTCTCTTCTTGTCTCTATAGCTCTTTAATTTTTTCCTTTGTCTCCTTGATCTGATCAAGCTGGTCGGCAGTATGAGGAGAGTTTAGGAGTTGTTGGATCTTGTATTGCCATTTAGATATTTTCTTGTCTGCTCTTTGATACAGAATTTACAAACAATATCCGTATAACTACCAGCAAGTGCACTGGGTCGTACCAAGTAATAAACTCACGGTGAGTGAGTGTCGATCCCACGAGGATTAATGGATTTCTTTTCTTCTTTTCTTTCTATTTCTTTTCTTTTCTTCCCTTCTCTTCTCTTCTCTTCCTTCCTTCTCCTTCAACCATCATCCAACACTACCAATTACCATCTATCACCATCTCTTTTAGTAGTTAGTTAGTTTAATTTCTGTTTAATTTTTTGTTTTTCATGATAAGTGTTGGATTACTGATTTTGTTTACTGTTTATTGCTGCTTATTATTAATCTGATGCTACTTTAGCATAATTGTTTTTTATACTCATTGTTGGATTTTTTTATTGAGGTTACAATTTGTTACTTGGTTTTGAACTCTTCATGCTTAACATTTTTGAATACCAAGTGTATGGCAATGCCTTCAAGCTCTCTACATCTCTTGAATTGCATGTTGTAGCTAGCCATCATGTAATTTGAATTCACTATCTATTGTTAGGCGAATGTGTATAATCAATGCATTTTTTTTGTTAGGTGATACTTGTTTATGATTGACCCTTATTTACATCACCTATTTCATGCATTGAGATTGTGGAATTGTGGAATTGGATTGAAAGCTTACCTAGTGACATATTTTTTTAGCTTTTCAAGCTTTGTGGACCATGCTTGCTATGTGATTGATTTTCACTTCTATCTTCTTTTTCCTAAGTTCCATAGCACCCATGTGTTCCACTTTTATATCACTTAGGTGTTGCAAACAAACTTAAATATGTGTCATTGTTTGATGTGTAAGCTCTATATTTCACTTGGTTCACTAAGTTTACTTACACATCAATCAATGTCCATTCA
The DNA here is from genome assembly GCF_000816755.2 of Arachis ipaensis. NCBI lineage: Eukaryota > Viridiplantae > Streptophyta > Magnoliopsida > Fabales > Fabaceae > Arachis > Arachis ipaensis. The sequence goes on from NC_029792.2 coordinate 42,708,438, forward strand.
TATCCAATTTACAATTCCTTGATTTTTGCTTGTATACTTTCATGCTTCTTTATTTCTTGTTGGGTTGTCTTAACCTAAAATTTTTTTTTTGAAGTATTTCAAGCACACTAAAATGAGTGAAGTGCATACTTTCTTTGTGTAATCGTGACATAGCTTCTATGTAATTAGTGTGTGTATTCTAAACTGTGCACAACTTAGAACCCACACACCATTTTCTTCAATGCCACACTAATTCACTCACTTCATTATAGTGATCATTACCTCATTCCAACAATCTATGCTTCCTTGCTTATGTATTTACTTGTCTTATTATATCCTGTTTCCTATTGTCAAGATGAACCATCATGAGCAAAAACAGAAGCGGGAGAAAGAACATGCAGCAGCCGGTTGATCCACCAGCTGAAGGTGGCAACTCATAAAGTTGCCGTACCCCCTTGTTCATCTTTGAATGAATCGAGGACGGTGCAAACTTTTAAGTATGGCGAGGTCGTTCGACCGATCGGCCATTTTTAGGTGACAAATTTCTAATCCCAACACTTTCGCATTTCATTTTTTAGGTCTTTTAGGATTTTTAGTTGCATTTTCTTAGTTTGCATATAATAAGCTTAATATATATATAATAAGCTTAGTCAAAATAATGAAAATTTTCAAGAAATTTATTTATAGGGCACTCCAATTGATTGGAAAATTTTTTTTTTTTGGAACTTGCTTGAATATATTGTGGAACATGTTTCTGAGCTAAGAACACATAAGCATGTGAGTTTTGAGCTTAATTGTGTGGTTACATCATATAACCACTATTTTCATTCTTGTGTGCATTATTCTCTTTCTATGATTGTAATCTTTGATTTGTTTGATTCTTTATGTCCATTATTTTGTGTATGAATGCACTTATATGATTGAGGCCATTGTTTCAAATAGCTCACTTACCCAAATAGCCTACCCTTTTATCTTCCATTGTTAGCCAACTTTGAGCCTATGCTAAACCCATTTGTTCTTCATTTTAGCACATTACAAGCCCTAAGTGAAAAATAATAAATGTCCCTTGTTTGGATCTTTGATTAGCTTAGGCTAGTGAGAGTATTTATTATTTAATTGCGGGAAGTTTGGGAATATTAGGTGAGATAAAAGTGTATTTTTGTATTTTTTGTTGAAAATTTTGGGAATTGGGTACATACTCATACATTAAATATTTAAACCATATGCATTGGTACCTTTGTATATAATTCATCAAAAAGAAAAAAGGAAAAACAAAAAAAAAATATAAAAAAAATGTGTAGAAAAAAATATATATAGATAAAAAGAAAAAGAAAAAGAAGCAATAAGAAGGGGACAAAATGCCTCAAAGTGAAGTTCAATAATAACCAATGCATATATGTTGTGATAAAAAAATGCATGAGTGTGTGGAAAAGTGAGAATTATGGGTAGTTAGGTTAGCTTTGAATTGTATAGGTTGTAGGTTAGGTGAGAGCTTAGGTTAATCAAAGATTCAAATTTCAAGCTCACTTGACCATATGTATCCTTACCTTGACCCTAACCCCATTACAACCCATGGATAAGTCATCATGATATTTGTATGCATGCATTGAATAATTGTTGATTGTTAGATGAAAAACAAATCTTGAAAAGCATGATTAGGGGAGAATTGAGTGAATCAACCCTATACACTTGAGCGACTAGAGCGGATACACATCAGGTGAGGGTTCGATTGCTTAATTACATGTTTTCATCCATGATCATCTCTTTTCTTGCAAGTTTGTAAAATCTTTTCAATAACTCAATTCAATTGTGGGTTTGATTTGATTGCTATTGCTCTAACCCTTATATTCATATATGTATTCTTGGGAATTGATTTATTTTGACCAAGTAGTTGCATGCATTTAGATAGATTGCATGTAGGTAGATTGCATATAGATAGTTTGCATTGAATAAATGTTGATACCCTTTGTCTCTTTTTTGAGTTTAGCATGAGGACATGCTTAGTTTAAGTGTGGGGAGGTTTGATAAACCCCAATTTTGTGGTTTATCTTGTGTTGAATTTAGAGGATTTTATGAACTTATCTCACATTTATTCAATGAAATAGCATGCTTTTGTAATTCTCCCTAATTTTGTGCTTAAGAGTGAAAACATGCTTTTTAAGCCCTTAAATTGATAAATTTAATTCACTTTAATTTTATTCGATGCCTTGATATGTTTGTTGAGTGATTTCAGGTTCATAAGGCAAGTATTGGATGGAAGAAGTGAAGAGAAAAGAATGCAAAGTGGAGAATTCATGAAGAAATAAGCATTTTGGAGAATTAAGGGCCACGCGCACGCATCATCCACGCGTATGCGCACGCATCACCCACGCGTACGCGTGAGGAAGAAATTTGCCACCGACGCACACGCGTCGACCACGCGCACGCATGATGCTGGTCACGTGACCTTATTAAAGTGAATACGATGGGGTGATTTTTGAGCTGCTCTGACCCAAATCCAACTCATTCCTAAAGCTATTTGATGCAGAATTCAAGAGGGCTCTGATGCGTGAGCATCTTGTCTATCTTTTCCTAGTGAATTTGCATCTAATTTGTTGAGTTTAATTAAGAATTAATTATATTTTAGCCACTATGGATGCTATTTTGAGTTTTGTGCAATTTTATTTATTTTAGGTAGCATTTGGCGGAATTTGATGGAGTTTCTGCAGAGAAAGAGAAGAAGCCAAGGAGATGACTAGCGAATGCCGACGCGGACGCATGGCTCACGCGACCGCGCTGAATGGAGGAAATCGCAATGACGCGATCGCGTGCCTGACGCGATCGCGTGGACTGGAATCTGCACAAATGACGCGAACGCGTGGACGACGCGGACGCGTCACATGAGCGATCTGCAGAATTGATAGAAAACGCTGGGGTCAATTTCTGGACTGTTTTAACTCAGTTTTCAGCCCAAAAAACACAGATTAAAAGCTGCAGAATAGACAGAACAAGTGGTCCCCACCCATCAACTGAAGATCTGTTAATTAATTCAAATTTAAATTCAAATCTTAAATTAGGAAAAGATATTATTTTAATTTTTAGTTTTAGATATTAGATTTTTAAATTCATTAGGATTAGTTATAAAAGGGGGAAGCTTTCCTTCTTTTGAGAAGGTCCCTGGGGAGATTCCACCTCATCCCATCAGGGGAACATAATTGACAATCCTAATTTTCTCTCGTTTCTATGAGCAACTAAACCTCCACTGTTAAGGTTAGGAGCTCTGTCTATTTGTATGGATTGATTTTATTGCTTTTTCTATTTTAATTTATGTATGGATTTATAATTTAAGAATTATTTTCGCTCCTTATTTTATGAATTTGGGTGGAACGGAAGTATGACCCTCTTTCTATTTGAGTTCCTGTAAAACTTGGAAAAGCTCTTTACTTGAACAACAGCTTGAAAACAATTTCTCCTAAATTTTAATTATTTAGATTTAATGGGATACGTGACATATAATCCTTTTATTTTTGGGTAATTAGAGTTTTTGTGGCATATAAACTAGAAATTGATTATCACCCTCTAATTGGAATTAATTGACCAAGAAATTAGCTGTTGATGAATTTTAGAGGAGACTAGGAAGGTCTAAGGAATTAGGGTCTAGTCACATATAGTTTGCCATAAATTAAATCCTACATGATTAAAATAGTTAGTAAGAAAAATTAATCCGGAAAAATAGATAACTCTGAAACCTTAACTATTTTCTCCATATTTTCTTCCCAATTTATTTACTTTACTATTTTAATTTCTGTACGATTGAATATTCAAATACTCTTTTCTGTTTGCCTAACTAATCCTATCAAATACTATTGTTGCTTAATCCATCAATCCTCGTGGGATCGACCCTTACTCACGTAAGGTATTACTTGGTACGACCCGGTGCACTTGCCGGTTAGAAAGTGTTTGTTTTCAAAACCTACGTCTAATTTTTTATTTTATTTTCCTATTTTTATTTTTATTTTATTTTTATTTTCATTCCGTTTCTTCCCATTATTTTTCTTATCTTTTAATATTTTATTAATTTTATTTTATTTCTATTTTTAACCTCAAAAAAAATTTATATATATATTTACAATAGCACTAATATTTTTTTTATTTCTGAAATTAAGTTTGGTGTTTTCTAGTTAGTTTTATTTTAATTTTTCTTATTTTAATTTTTAGAATTCTGTTCTGTCTTCTTTGCTTTCCTATTTACCACATGGTGCGTTTAATCCTTTTTGGTGTTTTGTGCTAAGGAAAAATAATGGAGAGAGATCATATGGGTTATTACTCACACCCGAGTAGTGATTCATATCATTATGAATGGGAGAACTATCCAAATTTTGGTTGGCAAAGCCAAAACCAAAGAAACTTCAATGCTCCATGTTCCAACTACCAAGAACCATCATCTTTCTACCCATATCAAGAGCCACTATCAGATATTGAAGCTCCTCAGAAGAAGGGTGTTATGGAAGTAGAAATTCTTAATGTTATTCTTGCCCAGAACAAGCTTATGACTCAGCAAATAAATCTACTTACTCAACAGATGGGTGGCATGCAAGTCTCAGCTATCAACACCCAAAATCCTCTTCAAGAAGTCAATTACATGGGGAGTGCTCCTAGAAACTCCAACAATGATCCCTATTCTAAGACTTACAATCAGGGGTGGAGAAATCACCCAAATTTTGGGTGGAGAGAGCAACCTCAAAGGCCACAAAATTTTAATCATAATTCTCAAGATGGTTCTCAACAGAATAATTTTAATAACCACCAGTTTCAATCAACTCAGCAGGCAAACTCTGAATCCTAAGAAGATTCTAATTGGGAGATGATGATGAGTTTTATGCAAGAAACCAGAGCTTCCATTAGAAACTTGGAAGTGCAAATGGGCCAAATGAGCAAGCAATTACCTGAGAAGTCTGCAAGTACATTTCCAAGTGATATAGTGGTGAACCCAAGAGAAGACTGCAAGGTTATTCAATTGAGAAGTGGTAAAGTAGCTGGCTCTGAGACCAAGGTCAATGAAGAGTTAGTTGAAAAAGAAAGCTACCAAGAGGAAGATGTTGAAATAAAGGAAGCTTGCAAAGAGGTGGAAGAATTCAAAGAAGAACACAAGGGAGTGGAGCTTGCAAGACCTCTTCCAAAGCCATCAACATCCAATACAACATTCAAGTGGGTAAAATTCCTATCCTTAATCCTTACTTTCCCACTTGAATATGGGCTACTGGAGACGGATGGTCAACTTAGAGCTCTCTGTGATATTAAGAGTAAGAGGAAGATGGTTAGTGCTGAGAATTGTCAAGCAAGGTTCAAAATGGTTGCATGCTCCAAATTGAAGTGCAAGGATTGGTGTAGAGCTAATCTAAATGGGTCTAGATGGTTGTTTGGATGTCTCTGTAAGAATTCAGATTGCTTGCCACCCGGTGGGAACAATGGTGATACACAAGAAGACGGGTGTAAAAGCAAGGTTTGGGACCCTGGAATTCATTCCCACAATCAACACTCTTGGGGCCCTGTCACTTGTTTCCACTTGCTCAAAGGCGTTATGCGCCTAGTTTGGGATCCCGGTAGCCATTGGATTAACAAACATTGGTGGAGATTCCTGGATCAGTACAAGCACAAGCCACCATGACAAGGAGCTCACCACATGTCCAACTTAAGGACTTTAACTAAAAGTGCTTGGTGGGAGACAATCCACCGTGGTATGATCGTTCTTCTTCATTTTTAGTTATCTTTCGTAGTAGTAGTTTTTACTTAGTTGATTTTTATTAAGTTCTTACTAATTTTCTGATCATACAGCTATTTTATCACAGGAACCGAACACCTCAGGCTATAAAAAAAAAGAGCGCACACGACGCGCACGCGTCCGCGTCAGATGGGTGTGTGTGAAAAAAATAAATTTGACAGAGAGTTGCGAGGGAGTGGCACTGGAATAGTGCCTTTGGCACAAATTGTTCCACGCGACCGCATCGATGACGCGCCCGCGTCATGTAGGAAAACTGCCTCCCACGCGTCCGCGTCACTCACGCGAACGCGTGACCTGCAGAATCGACGTAAAAGAGTGCTTGGGCAGAGAGTTGTGCTGGCTTCGGGCAAGAAGTGTGCTAAAAGCACAAATTTGGTCACGCGAACGCGTACCCCATGCGTCCGCGTCATTTTTTTTAATATCGGCCATCCACGCGATCGCGTCACCCATGCGTTCGCGCCACTTCAACAGCGCGCTAACCGCGCAATCGCGTGACTCACGCGTCCACGCCGCTTGCGCCGCACTAATTCCACCCAGTTTTCTTTCCCTCTCTCTCCCAATCTTAATTTTCTCTTATTCTTTTATCCTCTTCTTTTTCTTTCTTTCATAACAAATTATCTCTTTCTATTTTCAGTTCTTCTTTGCTTGAGGACAAGCAAACTTTTAAGTTTGGTGTTGACGCTTCGCTTAGAAGTTTTCTGTTTATTCCTATGGCACCAAAAGGGAGGCAAATCATCTTCACTGAGGAGCACAACCTGAAGAATAAACGACTGCTAGGATAACTAAGGTGGTTGAGTTCCTTTCATTTTTTATTCCTCCCCTCTTTGTCTATTTTATGTTCCGGTTTTCTGCTATTTTGCTTTGTTTGTTGCATGATCCTTTATTAGTTAAAATTCTAAGACTAGTTTAGTTTTATTTTAATTGCTTTAATGCTAAAAAGATGTTTCATGTACCACTCACTGAACTTGAATCTAAAAAGAAAAGAAAAAGAAGTGATGTATTGCATGAGAAATTGAGTTAATTTTAAGAATAATCTGATTTACTTAAATGTGGTGGTATTTTCTGTGATTCTGAATGCATGCTTGAACAGTGCATAATTTTGATAGTGAAGCTTATGAATGTTAAAATTATTGGCTCCTGAAAGAATGATAAAAAAAGAGAAATGTTATTGATAATATGAAAAATCGTAAAATTGATTCTTGAAATAAGAAAAAGCAGTGAAAAGCACAAAGTTTTCGAAAAAAATAAAAAATAAAATAAAATAAAGAAAAAAAGAAAAAAAAAAGAAAAAGCAAGCAGAAAAAGCCAATAACCCTTTAAACTAAAAGGCAAAGGGTAAAAAGGATCCAAGACTTTGAGCATTAATGGATAGGAGGGCTCTAAGGAATAAAATCCTGGCCTAAGCGGCTAAATCAAGCTGTCCCTAACCATGTACTTGTGGCGTGAAGGTGTCAAGTGAAAAGCTTGAGACTGAACGGTTAAAGTTGTGGTCCAAAGCAAAAAGAGTGTGCTTAAGAACTCTGGGCACCTCTAACTGGGGACTCTAGCAAAGCTGAGTCACAATCTGAAAAGGTTCACTCAGTTATGTGTCTGTGGCATTTATGTATCCGGTGGTAATACTGGAAAACAAAATGTTTAGGGTCACGGCCAAGACTCATAAAGTAGCTGTGTTCAAGATTCAACATACTGAACTAGGAGAATCAATAACACTATCTGAATTCTGAGTTCCTATGGATGCCAATCATTCTGAACTTCAAAGGATAAAAGTGAGATGCCAAAACTGTTCAGGATTCCAGTTGTAAACCCCACTCTAAGAAGAGACTTGAGCCTAATCGAACTCTCATTCTCATGCAAATTCACATCCTAAGCTTATATTAGTTTTGGTTGCTTAAGGACAAGCAACAGTTTAAGTTTGGTGTTGTGATGCGTGAGCATCTTGTCTATCTTTTCCTAGTGAATTTGCATCTAATTTATTGAGTTTAATTAAGAATTAATTATATTTTAGCCACTATGGATGCTATTTTGAGTTTTGTGCAATTTTATTTATTTTAGGTAGCATTTGGCGGAATTTGATGGAGTTTCTGCAGAGAAAGAGAAGAAGCCAAGGAGATGACCAACGAATGCCGACGCGGACGCATGGCTCACACGACCGCGCGGAATGGAGGAAATCGCAATGACGCGATCGCGTGCCTGACGCGATCGCGTGGACTGGAATCTGCACAAATGACGCGAACGCGTGGACGCGTCACATGAGCGATCTGCAGAATTGATAGAAAACGCTGGGGTCAATTTCTGGGCTGTTTTAACTCAATTTTCAGCCCAGAAAACACAGATTAAAAGCTGCAGAATAGACAGAACAAGTGGTCCCCACCCATCAACTGAAGATCTGTTAATTAATTCAAATTTAAATTCAAATCTTAAATTAGGAAAAGATATTATTTTAATTTTTAGTTTTAGATATTAGATTTTTAAATTCATTAGGATTAGTTATAAAAGGGGGAAGCTTTCCTTCCTTTGAGAAGGTCCCTGGGGAGATTCCACCTCATCCCATCAGGGGAACATAATTGACAATCCTAATTTTCTCTCTTTTCTATGAGCAACTAAACCTCCACTGTTAAGATTAAGAGCTCTGTCTATTTGTATGGATTGATTTTATTGCTTTTTCTATTTTAATTTATGTATGGATTTATAATTTAAGAATTGTTTTCGCTCCTTATTTTATGAATTTGGTGGAACGGAAGTATGACCATCTTTCTATTTGAGTTCTTGTAAAACTTGGAAAAGCTCTTTACTTGAACAACAGCTTGAAAACAATTTCTCCTAAATTTTAATTATTTGGATTTAACGGGATACGTGACATATAATCCTTTTATTTTTGGGTAATTAGAGTTTTTGTGGCATATAAACTAGAAATTGATTATCACCCTCTAATTGGAATTAATTGACCAAGGAATTGGCTGTTGATGAATTTTAGAGGAGACTAGGAAGGTCTAAGGAATTAGGGTCTAGTTTGCCATAAATTAAATCCTACATGATTAAAATAGTTAGTAAGAAAAATTAATCCGGAAAAATAGATAACTCTGAAACCTTAATTATTTTCTCCATATTTTCTTCCCAATTTATTTACTTTACTATTTTAATTTCTGTACGATTGAATATTCAAATACTCTTTTCTGTTTGTCTAACTAATCCTATCAAACACTATTGTTGCTTAATCCATCAATCCTCGTGGGATCGACCCTTACTCACGTAAGGTATTACTTGGTACGACCCGGTGCACTTGCCGGTTAGTAAGTGTGGTTGTAAAATACCGCATCAGGCTCAAAGGGAGAGCAATTAGATTAGGTTAGGATGATGCTTTAATTAGTTTTCTAGAGAGAGAAGCTCCATCTTCTCTCTAGAATTAGGATTTTTAGGTTAATTTTTCTCTTAGATTTAGGTTTAATTTCTTGTTTTCATCTTGTTTTCCTTACAATTTATTGTTCCTACTTCTTTTTTCTCTTAGTTTATGGAGTTAATTTTCCTTTTATGTCTCTTTTATATTGATGAACTCTTGTTGGATTTGGATTTTCTTTTGATGCAATTTATGTTTTATGTTCCTTTATTGTTTAATTGAGTTGTTATTCTTACTTTTCTTGTATTGGGTAGTAGTAGAATTTATTCTTCCTTGCAATTAATCATGCTTTCCTTTTATGCCTACCAAGTGTTTGACAAAATTCTTGGTTGGATGATAGAGTAGCTTTTTGAGTATTCTTGGCTTGGAAAGAGAAATTAGGCAATCTTGAGTCATTAATACCCAACTAATATTGGTGATCTAGAGTTGTTAGTTAATATTATTTCCATTGACTCTAATCTTTTACTAATTCAATTAGTAAGTTGATTAGGACTTTTGGATTGAGAATAACTAGTCTTATTTAACTTTCTCTCATGTGAAGAAAGCCTATATTCTCAATCCTTGCCATGAATGTCTCTTTTTATTACTTGCTTTATTTAGTTGTTTGCTTTATTTACTTGCCATTTATTTTCTTGCACTTTTATCAACCCAACCCCCTTGCATCTCATGACCAATAATTGAGCACTCGATTGTAATTCCTAGAGAGAACGACCCGGGACTAATACTCTCAGATACTTTTATTGGGTTGGACTTGTGACAACCAAAATTAAACTTTGATTGAGCATTGTTTGTCGGTTTGGAACTATACTTGCAACGAAGTTATTTTTCTCTAATCGAAAAGAAAATTATAAGCCAACGGTTTTGCTCTTTCAACACATCTTTGGGGTTACCCCATATACCTAGTATTGTGTTTTTTATTGCTCTGAACTTTATTTCTTTTTCTGTTATGACTCTGCCGATCAGAGTGAAACAATTTGCCTTGAAGTCGGGGATGGATTTTGGGTTGAGGGTGATGGTGGTGCCTTTAATGGGGTTTGTGCCCATGTTAGGTTTGGCCATGGTAGTTATGGAGATATGCTAATAGAAGAGAGTTGGTATGGTGGTAGAACGGTGGCTAATATATGTATGTTGAAGCGGGAGGCGGTAGAGAACTATTGTTTGAGGCTAGAAGGCCTGTACTTGTCTTTGGGATGTAGATAAAGGTATAAGTGACAAACATATATAGGGTGAAGTTATGGTGAAAATAAGGAAGAAGGTAAGAGGAGCAGTTATGTGTAGGATGTATGTGAAGAAATTTGTTAGAATGAATAGGGATGAGAAAAAATTAGGTGTTGCGATGTGTAGTTAGGATATGGTTTATTCTGAAGGTTTAGTTAATGAGAAAAGGTTTGTACTGATAAGATTAAAAGAGACTAATAGAACAGGACATAGTGTTGTGACATTTAATGGATGTGGTATTGTACAGGAGAAGAAAAAAATGATGAGGCTGAGTGTATGGATGGAGTAGAGTTGAAGAGTTACCAGAAGTAGAGCATGAAGGATTCAACAAGAACAAAATATCTAGAAACAGAACGCAGCGTCCTAAAGAGCTCTTCTAGCGAGAGAGAATTCCTTGCATCATGAGAGAAATATTAGAATGCTTTAATTATTCAAGAGTGGGTTAAAAAAAAATTTTCAACATGTGAGAATTAAATCTAACATTAATCTTGAAACAAAGCCTAACTAAATTTCATTTTCGGTGGTTAGACACTTAAATTTTTACATAATTTCTAACAAAAACAAAAACACTTTAGTACAAGTGCCTAACTGAGATCAATGAAAACT
>NC_029792.2:42719545-42724683 GCF_000816755.2 Arachis ipaensis
AACCCAGACTAAGAGTTTTTCAATATATATATATAAAGTTATAAATTTTGATTATGATATTCTCAAATCAAAAGTAACTAGAGTCAATCCGTAAAAACGAAAAATAATAAAATTGTAAAATAAACCTTTGTTAAGTAATTATTTTTAGAAAGAAAATAAAGTTTGAATACTAAACTCTTCTTAATCATTTCTATAAATTATCATGGGTCTAAGCCTCCCAAATTTCATACATAAATAGAGATCTTTTGAACCTTCTTACAAATTAGGTAATATTTTTTTATCAAATCAATACACTAAGCAATTTGTATGCAATAAAATATTCGAATAATTAATTTAGATAATTACTTAAAAACTCCTGAATTTGGTGTGAGTTTCGTCGACTAAATTCTCATAGTGGGCCCCCAGATTCAGCATGTGCACCAATTTAGCCCCTGAGATTTCAATTACACTGTTTATGTCCCCCAGACTGCGATTCGTGCATCATAATGATCCTTCGGAGAATTTTCGGCGTGACTCAGCGACGACGTTGCTTATGTGGCACAGCCACTGCCACGTTGGATGCCGTAGTGTACAGATGACGTGGATTGTGTGGTAAAATTCTCCAATGTAGTCCCTGTCTTCATGTTTAAACCCTAAAATAACCCAGATGACGTGGATTGTATACAGACAACTCCTCTTGCACAGAATCAGCCCAGACGAATAACCCACACCATGTTTTTCCACTTGTCTGCAACCAACCAAAATAATCAACCAAAAAAAAATTTCAATCAGCTACAAATTATTTACCTTTACTCACATTATAGTTGGGGCAACCATAGAAGGGCTTGTTAGGATGCGACTCTGTCCCAGACCACCTTAGCACCGGGCGACAACCACAGCCGCACCAGTCCGGAACCCATCCCTGCCTGCTTCGCATCGTGCTTCTTCTCCAGTTCTCCGTCGACGATGACCGGTTGGAACTTCCTGCAACATGGCTCCCACTTCCTCTCATGGGGACAGCTATTGGTGTACAGAAGAGATGCAGAAGAAGACGTTGATGGAGAGAACGACATTGAGGGGAGGCCAACGAAATTTTAGGGTTTAAACATAAAGACAGGGACTACATTGGAAAATTTTACCACCCAATCCACGTCATCTGTACACTACAGCGTCCAACGTGGCAGTGACTGTGCCACATAAGCAACGTCGTCGCTGAGTCACGCTGGAAATTCTCCGAAAGACCATTATGGTGCACGAATCGCAATCTGGGGAACATAAACAGTGCAATTGAAATATCAGGAGTTAAATTAGTGCACGGGCTGAATCTAGGGGACCATTATAGGAATTTAATCGAGTTTCGTCATTTTACTAAATAATTAACATAATTATAATTAAGTCAACGACTTAGTATTTACTAAAACCATTTATAATTAGGTTAAATACAATGTTTCGAATTTCTTAACAGCACTAACCTATTTAAGACCATGTATAATATTATATTACTTTTAGTAATATTTTTAACTTTACTATAATTTAAGACCCACTACTACTACCACCCTTTTTTAACAAAAAATTTAAAAAATTAGTCTTTTAAAATTTTTTAGATGATTTAATTACAAAAAAAATGTATTGAAAAAATGAAAGATTTTGAAATAAAATATAAAATAAATTCATAAAATTTCTAAATCAATTCAATTTTTTTTAAATTTCAAATAAAATAATTAATTTACAAATCAAATTAATTTTCATTTTAAAAAAAGTCCAGATACACCCTTACATGTAAACATTTTTTTTATACGTAAACATTTAGCATTTCTTAACTGATATGATTGGGCAGGGTGTGAGTAGGATTTACTTGCGGATAGGATCGGGTGCAGGTTCAGGGTATATTCTACCCTATCATACTCGCACCCTTAATATATTATATAATATGTTACGGCCCAGCCCAGGACTTCTGCGGGTCAACCCGACCCGAGCTCCACCCGGCCCGGCTACGCGCCCTTCAACCGACTCTGACACGCGCCCCATAAGCTCACACACAGCTATGGGACAGCGTCCCTAAAAATATGGGCCTGACCTCCAGAGGGGCCCAGGACTGACATGTATATAAGGGGAAGAATGGCTCTTCCCCCGAGGTACGTCACATCCCTACACCACCCTCATTTCGCCTGCACATATTCTGACAAGAGCGTCGGAGTGTCTTTGCAGGTGGCACCCCCCTTCTTCTCTCACACGACGTGCTCGGGACCTCCCCAGCCCGGACTAGACGACCGTGACCAGACGAGCCCATTCCTTCATCCCGGGTCTTGACCCGAACCGTCCGGTAACCGACCTACCGAACATTGGCACCGTCTGTGGGGACCATCCATGGACTTCGTACTAGTCCAGACTGGGACCGGCAGCGAGGCCGCGCCTCCGGTGCTTGGGGGAGGCGCAGTTTCGACAGAAACCCGACAACAGCAGAGGTCGCCTCCGAGGGATGCGACGCAGACTCACGAAAGACGCCCCTTCGGAGGAACTGGCGACAACCACGCCAGGATAATGCAAGAGTTGCGCCACAGGATGCAAGATTTAGAACGCCGGCTAGCCGAAAGAGAACGCGACCAACGCACCCCGGAGCGAAGCCCCACCAGTTCCCGTTCAAGGAGCCGCTCGAGGCGCTCACCCAGCCCCCAATACGAGTCGGAGAGCACGGGGGGACGGGAACGAGCCAGAAGAAGAAGTCGAGACCCCATCATTTACGCCCGACACGAGAGACGGCGTGCGTCGAACAGAGGCGAAGAGGACGGCCGTCGGGAGAATGACGAGCCGGGGAGAACTACCCGGGGACCAGTAATAATAGGAGCGACCCCTTTCCACCGTTCCGTACTCGAGGTCCAGCTGCCGAAATACTTCGACAAGCCAACAGACATGAAGTATGATGGAACACAAGATCCCCTGGAACACGACGAGTGCCTGGAAATTGACGGTCTAACGGACTCGGTGGCAAGTCTATGCTTGACGAACGGGCTCTCGAATGAGGACTTCAGGAAACACCTTACCACAAAGCCCGTTTGGACAATGCAAGAGATCCAGTGCGTGGCCAAAGAATACATCAATGACGAAGAAGTCAGCCGGGTCGTGGCTGCCAATAAGCGGCAGCCCGCCTACAACTAAGCCCGACACTATGAAGGCAGAGAAAGACCAAAGGAACACGCTAGGGACGACGGTCCGGGTAAAACACCCAAACCGTTCCCCCGAGTTGGGAAGTTCACCAATTATACCCCCCTCACAGCACCAATCACCGAAGTTTACCAACAGATAGCGGAAAAGGGGATACTGTCAAAGCCCCGACCTCTGAAGGACAGGACGGGAGGAAACAAGAACCTCTACTGCGAGTACCACAAGGGTTACGGACACAAGACCCAAGACTACTTCGACCTAAAAGACGCCCTGGAGCAAGCTATCAGGGATGGGAAACTTTCCGACTTCTCCCACCTTATACGGGAACCAAGGAGACGTAACCGGGACCACGATAGCGAAGATAGATCCCGGCCAACAAGGCGACGGCAGGAACCAGAGGGTGACGACCACGGCCTTACAGTGGTAAACGTGGTAACGGCCAGGAATACCGCCCCAAGGTCAAAGTCAGCCCAGAAAAAAGACGCCAAGGTCCTAGCGGTCTCCACCTCTACAGGTAAAAAAATCCAAAGAAGCGTCTGGGGTCTTCCTGGCTGACCTAGACGCCAGAATAGACGACAAACCTAGACCAGAGCCAGAAGGAGACTTGGAAAAGTTCAGGATCAGCGAGGTGGACGATAAATTCACATTCATAAACAGGAACCTCCCCCACGAAATGAAAGAGCCATTGATGGAAATGATCAGGGCTAATGCCGACCTCTTTGCCTGGACGCCTGCCGATATGCCCGGGATAGATCCCCAGCTCATATCGCATCATCTGGCCGTCAAGGCGGGAACCAAGCCAGTGGCCCAGAGGAGGAAAAAAATGTCGCAAGAAAGAGCAGAAGAAGTAGCCAGGCAAACGGCCAACCTCTTAGAAGCAGGATTCATCCGAGAACTGGACTACTCAACTTGGCTGTCAAACGTGGTCCTGGTCAAAAAGCACAATGGGAGGTGGAGAATGTGCGTAGACTACTCTGACCTCAACAAGGCGTGTCCCAAGGATTGCTACCCTCTACCTAACATTGGCGCACTCGTTGACGCAGCGGCGGGGTACCGGTACCTGAGCTTCATGGATGCCTACTCAGGATACAATCAGATACCGATGCACCGACCTGACGAAGAAAAAACGGCGTTCATAACACCAGGAGGAATCTATTGTTACAAGGTGATGCCTTTCGGTTTGAAAAACGCTGGGGCCACGTACCAAAGGCTGATAAACAAGATATTCAGTGAACTCATAGGCAAAACAGTAGAAGTCTACGTGGATGACATACTCGCGAAGACTACACGACCCAACGACCTCCTTAGCGACCTTGATGGTGTTTTTTCGTCCCTCCGGCAACACGGCATGAGGCTTAATCCGCTCAAGTGCGCGTTTGCCATGGAGGCCGGTAAGTTCTTGGGATTCATGATTACTCAAAGAGAATTCAGTGAACTCATAGGCAAAACAGTAGAAGTCTACGTGGATGACATACTCGCGAAGACTACACGACCCAACGACCTCCTTAGCGACCTTGATGGTGTTTTTTCGTCCCTCCGGCAACACGGCATGAGGCTTAATCCGCTCAAGTGCGCGTTTGCCATGGAGGCCGGTAAGTTCTTGGGATTCATGATTACTCAAAGAGAAGTGGAAGCCAACCCCGAGAAGTGTCAGGCAGTTCTCCAGATGAAGAGTCCGGGCTGTATCAAGGACGTCCAACGACTTGCCGGGAGGTTAACGGCTTTGTCCCGATTCCTCGGCGCGTCAGCAGCAAGAGCCCTACCTTTCTTCAATCTAATGAAAAAAGGAATGACGTTCGAATGGACCCCAGCATGCGAGGAGGCATTCAACCACTTCAAGCAGATTTTAGCGGCACCACCAGTTCTCGGAAAACCCAGGGCCGGAGAACCGCTTTATCTCTACCTATCGGTAACCGAGGAAGCAATGGCCACGGTGCTCGTCAGAGAAGGGGAAAAGACCCAACAACCCGTTTATTTCGTTAGCAGGGTCCTCCAAG
>NC_029792.2:42734877-42769865 GCF_000816755.2 Arachis ipaensis
CTCAGGAAAAAATCCAAAGAAGCGTCTGGGGTCTTCCTGGCTGACCTAGACGCCAGAATAGACGACAAACCTAGACCAGAGCCAGAAGGGGACTTGGAAAAGTTCAGGGTCGGCGAGGAGGACGATAAATTCACATTCATAAACAGGAACCTCCCCCACGAAATGAAGGAGCCATTGATGGAAATGATCAGGGCTAATGCCGACCTCTTTGCCTGGACGCCTGCCGATATGCCCGGGATAGATCCCCAGCTCATATCGCATCATCTGGCCGTCAAGGCGGGAACCAAGCCAGTGGCCCAGAGGAGGAGAAAAATGTCGCAAGAAAGAGCAGAAGAGGTAGCCAGGCAAACGGCCAGCCTCCTAGAAGCAGGATTCATCCGAGAACTGGACTACTCGACTTGGTTGTCAAACGTGGTCCTGGTCAAAAAGCACAATGGGAGGTGGAGAATGTGCGTAGACTACTCTGACCTCAACAAGGCGTGTCCCAAGGATTGCTACCCCCTACCTAACATCGACGCGCTCGTCGACGCAGCGGCGGGGGACCGGTATCTGAGCTTCATGGATGCCTACTCAGGATACAATCAGATACCGATGCACCGACCTGACGAAGAAAAAACGGCGTTCATAACACCAGGAGGAATCTATTGTTACAAGGTGATGCCTTTCGGTTTGAAAAACGCTGGGGCCACGTACCAAAGGCTGATGAATAAGATATTCAGTGAACTCATAGGCAAAACAGTAGAAGTCTACGTGGATGACATACTCGCGAAGACTACACGACCCAACGACCTCCTTAGCGACCTTGATGGTGTTTTTTCGTCCCTCCGGCAACACGGCATGAGGCTTAATCCGCTCAAGTGCGCGTTTGCCATGGAGGCCGGTAAGTTCTTGGGATTCATGATTACTCAAAGAGGGGTGGAAGCCAACCCCGAGAAGTGTCAGGCAGTTCTCCAGATGAAGAGTCCGGGCTGTATCAAAGACGTCCAACGACTTGCCGAGAGGTTAACGGCTTTGTCCCGATTCCTCGGCGCGTCAGCAGCAAGAGCCCTACCTTTCTTCAATCTAATGAAAAAAGGAATGACGTTCGAATGGACCCCAGCATGCGAGGAGGCATTCAACCACTTCAAGCAGATTTTAGCGGCACCACCAGTTCTCGGAAAACCCAGGGCCGGAGAACCGCTTTATCTCTACCTATCGGTAACCGAGGAAGCAATGGCCACGGTGCTCGTCAGAGAAGGGGAAAAGACCCTTTATTTCGTTTATTTCGTTAGCAGGGTCCTCCAAGGACCAGAACTGAAATACAACAAGTTGGAAAAACTGGCGCTGGCGCTCCTAGTCTCGTTAAGACAAGTGCTCGTCAGAGAAGGGGAAAAGACCCAACAACCCGTTTATTTCGTTAGCAGGGTCCTCCAAGGACCAGAACTGAAATACAACAAGTTGGAAAAACTGGCGCTGGCGCTCCTAGTCTCCTCCCGAAGGTTAAGACAATACTTCCAGAGCCATCGTATAGTCGTAAGGACGGACCAGGCGATTCGCCAAGTACTGCAAAAGCCTGACTTGGCCGGTAGGATGATGACCTGGGCCATCGAGCTCTCCCAATACGACCTACAATATGAACCCCGACACGCGATCAAAGCTCAGGCAATGGCAGACTTTCTGGTTGAAGTGACGGGGGACCCTCCCGAGGAAACGGGCACACGGTGGAGGCTCCACGTTGATGGGGCCTCCAACCAAATGTCCGGGGGAGCGGGGGTCATCCTAGAAAGCCCAGCAGGGGTCATCTATGAACAATCGACTAAGTTCGAGTTTCCAGTGACGAACAACCAAGCAGAATACGAAGCTCTCTTGGGCGGACTAACGTTAGCTCGGGAAGTCGGAGCGACAAAGGTCGAAGTATGCAGCGACTCACAAGTTGTCACCTCGCAGGTAAACGGAAGCTACCAAGCCCGGGACCCCCTCCTGCAAAAATACTTGGAAAAGGTTAGAGAAATAACGAGTCAGTTCCAGGAGGTCGTCGTCCAACACGTCCCAAGAGAAAGGAACACACGGGCGGACCTCCTGTCTAAGCTGGCGAGCACAAAGCCAGGATCGGGTAACCGGTCCCTCATCCAAGGCATGGTGAAGGAACCAACGGTCGCCCTCCATTTGACGAAGTCAAGCCCCTCATGGCTAGACCCCATCACCAACTTCCTGGAACTCGGCAAGTTGCCCGAAGATGAGAAGGCAGCCAAAGCCTTAAGAAGGGAGGCGGCCAGATACGCAATCATACAGGGACAACTATTCAAAAAGGGACTCAGCTAGCCCCTGTTGAAGTGTTTGCACCCCGACCAGATGGACTACGTGCTTAGAGAAGTCCATGAGGGGTGTTGTGGACACCACATCGGGGGCAAAGCCCTAGCGAGGAAGCTCATCCGAGCAGGATACTATTGGCCAACAATGATGAAAGACTCAAAGGAATTTGTCAAAAGGTGCATAAAGTGTCAACAAAACGCCAACTTCCACAAGGCACCGGCCTCCGAGCTAAATTCTCTGATGACTACTCGACCTTTCGCACAATGGGGAGTCGACCTCCTGGGGCCTTTCCCGGTCGGCCCAGGACAAGTCAAATACCTCATTGTCGCCATCGACTACTACACCAAATGGGTGGAGGCCGAACCGCTGGCTACGATATCGTCCTCCAACTGTCGGAAGTTCATGTGGAAGCAGGTGATAACCCGTTTCGATATCCCGGAAGTCGTTATCTCAGACAACGGGACCCAGTTCACAGACAAAAAGTTCATGGAGTTCCTCTCTGGCCTAGGGATAAAGCAAAAGTTCTCCTCGGTAGAACATCCCCAAACAAACGGGCAGGTAGAGGCCGCAAACAAAGTCGTCCTTCTTGGTCTAAAGAAGCGCCTAGACAACAAGAAAGGAAGCTGGGCTGACAAACTCTCCTCCGTCCTATGGTCTTACCGGACAACCGAGCAAAGCGCCACGGGGGAAACTCCCTTTCGACTAACATACGGGGTCGATGCGGTGATACCAGTCGAAATCGGCGAACCGAGCCCCCGACTACTACTCGCGGGCATGAGCGAAGCGGTCGAAAAGGACCTGATTGAGGAAACAAGGGAAATGGCTCACCTAACAGAAATGGCGCTGAAACAAAGAATAGCTCTGCGTTACAATGCAAAAGTCCTCAAACGAGATTTCGAGGAAAGGGACCTCGTCCTGCGACGCAACGACATCGGCGTCCCGACCCCAGGGGAAGGCAAGCTGACGGTAAATTGGGAAGGCCCCTACAGGGTAAGGGAGGTACTCAGCAAAGGTGCTTACAAACTCGAAAGACTCGACGGCAAGGAAGTGCCCAAAACATGGAATGCGGGTAGCCTAAGAAGGTTCTACCCATGACCAGACGATTCGCCGACCTGAGAACCTAAAGAAATAGTAAATACCTACTTTGTTTGCATGGCAATCTACCTTTTTATCTTGTCAAATATTCACCATATTGATTAATTTACTTAGCTAACGATTAACTCATACTTGTCAAAAAAATTTTTCGTACTTGTCTACCTCTTCCCTACGTGCGCCGCACACGAGCGCGCCTTAAAACGGCAGACCGGGACTGATCACCCCGGGGGCCATCTTCGTTACGGCCAAAGCCAACTGCGACGACAACACGACCACGGCGATCCAAGCCATAACAATCATAAAACGGGAAAACGGGCGCGAGCCCCCCAAGCGAAATAACGACAACAAATACAATAAACGGCAACCCGGCCAAACGACCAAATAAGTATAACTTATAAAGAGTCAAAACAAAAAACGAGCAATAAGTTGTTCAGCAAACGCGTTACAAAATATCCTAAGTTACAAGACCTCACTTCCTCGGCATGTCCACAATCTTTCCGTCCTGGATAGTCTTGAAAACGCCAATTGACGACGTGTCGAAATCAGGAGCTGCGATCCTCAGCTGAGCCTTCAGGGCATCTTCGGTCATCGAGATGGCATTCTTCCCTTGCTCCTTGGTCACCTTAAGCTTCTTCTTAAGCTCAGCGACTTCAGCTTTAGCGGTTTTCGCCTCCGAGACGTCCTGCTCCCGCTCTTTTTCCAAGGCGACAACCCGACCCTGAGCGGCGTTCAGCTGACCCTCCAATGTCATCTTGCGCTCAAGAAGCCGGGCCACGGTCTCATCGGACGCCTTCAACCTCTCCGCAACAAACGACAACTTCTCCTCAGCAGCGCTAAGCTTTCCCCCCATCTCGAACAGCTGACCCTGGAGGAGTTCAACCTGAGCCTTGAAGTCATTGTTCGCCTTAACAGAGGACTCAAGCTTCCTTCGGAGCGCCTCCATTCCCGACAACTCGAATTCAGCCTTCCGAGCTATCACGGCCCCACGAAGCAAGGTGCGATACATCCACCTCGCCTGCCCGGACAGTTCGGTCTCATGAAAATGCTCCTCTGTCCCGGGTATCAGTTGGGAGTCAATAAATTTGGTAGCGTCAAAGTTCCTTTCCATTATGGTAAGGGCCCCTTCCGGGCTGGAAGACATCTTTCGCTTCTTGGGAGTATGGATAAGCTCCACGTCACTATCCGGCTGGGTGGTGAGAGTCGCGTGCCCTTCAGCGGACCCTTCCTCACGGATAGGGGAAGCCTGGCCCCCTGCAGCCTGTTTCCCCGACACGTCGGTATCCTGGGGAGAAGGCACAGACTGATTCTCCTTCTCCCCTGAAGGACCCCCCGACTTACCGACATCCTTCTCTTCGGCATTCTCGTCATCACTTGCCTCAAAAAAGGTCTTCATCAGATTCTCAAGACCGGTCACGGTGGCAGACATTTCCACTGCAACGAACAACAGGCACGTTAGTCGTTAGATCGGAAAAAGAAAAACAACGATAAAGAAACATAGGCAAACAAAGAAGACAACTCACGAATATAGCTCCTGGCGGCCTCCCGTTCACCCATAAGAAGATGTGGGTTCACGGGGTTCTTTTCAAAAATGGCAAAAAGTACGTCAGCTATTTGCTTATCTACAGCCGACAACCTCTTGTACGTCACCTTGATGAAAGGATTCGACCCCGCACCAAAACTCCAATAAGTCTGGATAAGGCGCTCCCCCTCTAACGACAACCAAAAGGGGTGACGACCTTTGACGGGACGAACTTTGAAATACTTATCTTTAAAACCATGGTAGGAGTCCTCAAAAAGGCCAAAAATTCTCCTACCCTGGGCAGAACGGAAAGAAAGAAACCTTTTTCTCGCCTTCCCCTGTTTGGAGGGGTTGGTAAGGTTGAAATAGAAGAGGAAAACATCCACCGACACCGGCAGCTCCAAGTACTCGCAGACCATTTCGAAGCAGCGGATCGAAGCCCAGCTGTTCGGATGAAGCTGAGACGGGGGGACGGATATCCGGTTCAGGAGGGGTTGGTAAGGTTGAAATAGAAGAGGAAAACGTCCACCGACACCGGCAGCTCCAAGTACTCGCAGACCATTTCGAAGCAACGGATCGAAGCCCAGCTGTTCGGATGAAGCTGAGAAGGGGGGACGGATATCCGGTTCAACAGCGCCATTTGAAACTCGGAGAACGGTATCTGAACGCCAACTTGTGTGAACATGGACTTGTAAAACCAGATCCAATCGGGGACACGAGGGGAGTGAAAGTTGAGCTCATAAATACGCTCATGGGGGCAGGGACAATGGCCTCGTAGTTGGCCTCTTCGTCAGTACCCCCACACAAGTAGCCGGCTTGCCGGAACTCGGTCAACTCCTCCAAGTCCATCTGGTTGGGTGAGCTCCTTATATCGTCGGTCACCCAGGCATACAGGTCGTAGGCCGCGCCAGTTCCTGAAGACCGGGAAACGATGCGAGGCATACCTACATCGGGGTACTACTCCGTTAGACTATGAGGTCGGGAGTCCATAGAAACCCAGAAACTACGCCTTTTCAAACTTAGATCATGGCCAAGAACAGTTAAAAACTACACCTATCACGCAAATCACCTAAAATCTACCCAGGAATGGTACCCCTCCCCTAGTTCGTCTACCCCACCAATGGAAGGCCATTCAGCAAAAGTAAACCAAAACATACAAACAGTAACTACCGCAACAGTGAGGCATAATATAAACATGGGGGGAGAAGGATCAAGAAATTACCTGAAATGGAGTACGAAACTGGAGTGTAGAAGAGAGGCACAAGTTAGCTCGAATAGAGAATCTTTGGATGTCAGGGAGAAAAGAAGATGAAAACAGCAAAGTGGGAGGAAGAGAAAAGAAAACTGTTTAAAAACCACCATGATAAGCGCGAAAGGAGGCAAGGGCAAAATGGTCTTTGCGCGCGGGGTTTTTTCAAATCATTACGAGCATTTAATGCTCAGCGCGAAGAACGAAGCGACGAACGAACGCCTCAGCAGACCAAGAGACACGCGCACCAGAGATGCGTCTCTCCCACAGTCAGCCGACTCGACGACAACGCACGAGTAAGGAAATCACGCGCCACCGATCGTCCTCGCGACCATCACCGGCGCGTCGGGGCACTGTTACGGCCCAGCCCAGGACTTCTGCGGGTCAACCCGACCCGAGCTCCACCCGGCCCGGCTACGCGCCCTTCAACCGACCCTGACACGCGCCCAATACAGCTCACACACAGCTATGGGACAGCGTCCCTGAAAATATGGGCCTGACCTCCAGAGGGGCCCAGGACTGACATGTATATAAGGGGAAGAATGGCTCTTCCCCCGAGGTACGTCACATCCCTACACCACCCTCATTTCGCCTGCACATATTCTGACAAGAGCATCGGAGTGTCTTTGCAGGTGGCACCCCCCCTCTTCTCTCACACGACGTGCTCGGGACATTAAACCCACAACTTTCTTTTTGTAAGGACTCAAAATAACTACTAAGCTAATTATTTAAATTACTAATTTAGTATGTTTGTTATTTAAAGAGTAATATTACAAGAACTTGGAGTTAAAAGAAGAGCGACAAGATATTTATTTTTATTTGTGTTATTTTAATTTTATTAAAAACTTGATGATCATGTTATTTTGTAATTTTATTTTGGTATTTTTAAGATTTTATTGTTTTTAATTTTAATTTGAATTTAGTTTTTTATTTTTTATTTTATTAATTTGTATGAAAGATAGAATGATTGAATTTTATATTTGCTTGAAAAAATTTGATTTTTCTATAGATAGAGTCAAATAAGATAAAGTTAAAAATTTTAGTGTACGAGTAGAGTTAGGATAAAGTCTTAAACTCTATTCTATCCTACTCATAGCCAACCCTAAACCAAACTAGTCCTAAAACTTTTTTATTTTTTTTATTTTTTGGTTAGAACACTACCCTAAAACCTACGTGCTTAACCAAAAAAAAATGGCATTTGATTGGGTTTTGATTCAAGATTCAATATTGGATTCAATTCCAATGTTAAACAGTAATTTTTCAAAATAAAAAAATTATTTTAAAATATGTTGATTACCGATGTAAATTATCTGACCTTAAAACTGTCATGTTGAAAATTTTGATAAAGTTGTTTAGTCACCTACCGTTTTTGTTGTACTTAGATATTCACTTGTAATCGCTATAATTTTATTGGTCATACTACACATCCATGTAATTTTTTATTTAAGTCCATCTAAACTGACCCAACACCAAAAAAATTTAATCCCACTAAATGAGCGTGTATTCATGCACCCAAACCTCCAAAACGTTTAATATTCATTTGCGCCTTTATTATAAAATAATGTTCCTTTTTCAACCTCGAAACCGCTACTAGAGAAGTTCAAATCTCTCAAAATCTCTCAAACCTACATCGTGTTCTCTGCGGAAACTGATCCTACTCCAGAATCGCGTCAAACTTTCGAAAGGAAGAAGAAAAAACAAACAAAAACAAGAATAGAGACTCTGCAAGGTATGAGAAAAACTGTTGTTATTATGTTTATTTAATTTCTCTCAAAACTCGCGTTTCTCCTAGTTCGATTTAAGGTTTAGTGGATTGAGTTACTTCGTTTAGTAAATCGACTTATTCTGAATCCATTTTTACTGCGTAACTAGTGCATACGAATAGAAAATATATTGTTATTTTCTTTTTGTGATATATTGATCGGTTCATTGGTGTTGATCATTTTAATTCACTTGATTGTTAGTGTGTTTAGTTAAGTCCTTGTAGATGCAGAAATATTTTTCTTGATGATTAAATGTTTATCACGTTTTATTCAGCACATGAATGTTGTTCGGTTCAGTGGAGTTGCTCATTTTGATTCACTTGATTGTTAGTCTGTTCATTTGAGTCCTTGTGCATGCAGAAATATTTTCTTGATTATTGAATGTTTATCATGTTTTATTCAGCATGTGAATGCTTTTCGGTTCAATAGAATTGCTCATTTTGATTCACTTGATTGTTAGTGTATTCAGTTGAGTCCTTGTGCATGAAGAAATGTGTTTCTTGATGATTGAATGTTGATCACATTTTATTCAACACATGAATGTTATTCGATTCAGTGGAGTTGCTCATTTATTGATTCACTTAATTGTTAGTGTGTTCAGTTGAGTCCTTGTGCATGCAAAAATACTTTTCTTGATGAATGAATGTTTATCACGTTTTATTCAGCACATGAATATTGTTCGGTTCAGTAGAGTTGCTCATTTTGATTCACTTGATTAAAATGTGCATGCTTGTACTTGTCAGTGTATTGAATGAATTATTGACCAAACTTTTTTGTCTTTACAGCAAAAATGAAGAAGACAACGGTGACAAAGAAGGAGAAGCCGCGCTATAGCGTAAGCATATTTACAAAATGAGAGATCAAGTGATTCGGGTATCTGAAGCAATAAGACTTCCGAAGCCATCTGCTGTCCTCTCCAGCTCTTATTTTAAATTTACATATGGGATTTAGATATTAAATAGGATATACTTTGTTTGACTGGTTGTAATTAACACTATTTTGTTTAACTTGTTTAAAAAAGTAAACACTGCTTCTTTGAATGTATGTATATGAATATTAATGTAAATGTTATTGGAAATCTAATGTTAATGTATATATCCGATTTAAGATGGATTAGTCCTTGTCCTGTTGGTTTGAGATGTTAATGTATATATTTATTGGAACTGTCTGGCTGCTGTTTTGTTCCAGGTTCACAGTGAATGAAATAAGGGTATTTATCAAACATTAATAGCCCTAAAAATCCAAATGAATCGAAATTAATACACTGGATGGACCGAAAAAGTGCATATATCACTATTAAAAAAATGTTTCTACTAATATTCAGTTTCAAAACAGCTTTCTGCATAATGAACCGAACACGTTATTAAGGTGAATCAACTGTATAGTACTAAATGAACGGAACATTATCCATTATATAAAATCAAATTCAAAACAATTTTCTGCATAATGAACCGAAGACGTTATTAAGTTGAATCAACTGTATAGTACTAAATGAACGAAACATTATCCATTATATAAAATCAAATTCAGAACACATTTGTCTACAATTTAGAAATTATCAATTCAATTCAATTCAATTCAGAACACCTGCGTACATTCAATTCAATTCATTTTAGCAATTGCATTCCATTCCATTCAATTCGATTCAAAAAATAATCCAAACCTCGTCCGCTTGATTCGTTTCAAAAGAATAATCCAAATTGCTCTCATTCAATTGATTTAAAGTTGAATCATTCGTTGTTTTGATAGAATATTGAAATCTGAAAACGAAGAAGATAAATCCACAAATCGAATAAGAAAACGAAGAAGAATAAGAAAAAGAAGAAGGACAAACAGCAAAGAATAACAACGAGCAAAAGAAAATAAAAAAGAAGAAGAATAACGAGCAACAGAGATTGTAGATCCGAAAATTACAATGCAAATCGTTAATATTGAAGAATGTTTACATTGAAGAAGTTTACATTAATAGGAGGGAGAGGGAGGCGCGCGTGTATTTCACGTAACTTGAGAGGAGGGGGGAGGCGCGTTAACCTATGAAGCACAGACACTTCGCTGAGTTATCGTGTCCGCGTGTCGGACACATTTTGGACACGACACTCACCGACACTCGTCCGACACGCGTGTCTGCTGTGTCCAACCGTGTCTTAATAAAAAATAAAAAATTCTTCTCCGAACACTCCTGGACATACCTAAATACAATCATGTGTCTACGTGTCCAGTCTTATTCTTAACATATATTCTTAAAATAAATTTAGATATAGTATATATTATTATTTATTAAAACAAAAAATATTTTAAATACTTGATATAATTAAAATAAGACATTAAAAAAAAATAAAAAATTTTAATTTATATTTTAATATCAATAAAATATCAAAATATCATTACAATTTATCTAAAAAATATTTTATATTTTATATTTTAAAAAGTGCTTGGATGATTTGGTTAAGTTTTTTATATTGATGTAGAATATTATTATAAGTTTATTATGTAAATTCTTTACATGCTGAAAAAATTAGTTTTTAACATCACAGAATTTTCCATCAATTTAAAACAAGTGAAAATATTTTCTTTTTATATGTATTGCGTAAATAATCATTAAAAACAACGAATCTGATTGAATGAATATATAAAACATTTTACAAAATTACAAATTTTTATTTTATTTTTCCTATTCATTGCGGTTCTCTCCATTTCTTCCAGGTTCCAGCAGCTTGACGTTTTCTGGTGACAAGGATGTTTTCTGGTGACGTTCTTTCCTTTTCAAAGACAAGTTTGTTACGAGCTTTCCATCCATATATTCCAGCAATTTATCGCAAGGAGCCTCATTTCACTTCCACCATTTTGCCTAGTTTGAATAGTATCCATCATTGTTTGCCACCAGGTTTGAAACTTAACAATGTAGGGTAGGTAATTACTAATTATATGTCAAGATTTGAATTTCTCGATTTTCTGCTCCCCTTTGTATGCCAAAGGGACTTTGATGGTCCTAATCATAGACGAAGCACCGAACAAAGCCTCCCATAAACAAGAGACACGAGCAAGAAACATGTTTTCATCGGCTGTAACTACCAACTACCAAACTCAACAAATCAGGGCGGAATGCTCGATGCTCTCCAGTTTACGGATGCAGACTTATTCCTACTTCCCCCCTTTTCTCTTCTTCACATTCACACCCTTCTCACCAACGTGAATAACAACTCTATTTCTCACAACCCTGAATACCCCCCTCTCTCTCTCAGAGTTCCAGCGCCACCAGCGCCCTCTCTGCTCAGTGCTGCTGTTGGCATCGCCGTCTCATCCTCGTTGTCAAGCCCGCCTCTGTCTTCGTCGTCGTCGGCAGCCCTGAACTCGTGTCTTGTTCTCGTGGTCGAGCCCGTCTCCGTCTTCGATCCCTCTCAGGCGAAGTGCGAACGTCCCTCTCTGCCGCCGTGGACTCTTCTCCTCGCCGTTGCAAACTGTTGCTCTTGGAACGGTTGCTCGATCCTCTTCAAGCGCGTCCTCTCTCTCCGTGAATCTCTACCCGAAGCCTCGCCCTCGCGAACTGATCCTCTTGCGAGTTCACTCTCTGTCCAATTTCATTCTGTTACAGCCGTTCCTCCCTCTCCGTGTCTCCGGTAAGCCACTGCTTCTTCAGTTTCAATTTCTAAGATTCTGAGTTGAGTTTATGTACTAGAGTCTGAGTTGGGATTGTGTTCTGAGTTGGGGTTGTTGATGTGATTCTGAGTTTAGTTTGGATGCTGAGTTTGGACTCTTTGCTTAGTTTTTCTGTTCTTGGATTTTCTGGGTTTGAATGCTGCGTTTTTTGTTTTTGTATACTGAGTTTGTTGTTGAATACTTGATTAGAAGTCTTTCTTGAAATTTTGTGTATGTCCTTTTTAGTGTGTCAATGATTCTGTTCTCAATTCTAAGTCTTTGAATTCATTTCTTATATCACAAGAATTCCTCTCTTCTTTCTTCTGTTCATCACCATTCTGTTCTGATTCTTTTGGAGTGCTTATCTTGATTGTCAAGTAATTGAGTTTGATCTTCTATAATTATAATCCTCTTGGAGTGCTTATCTCAATTCTATATTTTTGTCTTTGATGTGATGAGTATTGTTGCTGATTACTTTATTAGAACTTAGAAGTTAATTAAAAATTTTTTATTTTGTGAATCTTTTAATGATAAAATATGAACAAGTTATCATGTGAAATGGTAAAATTTTGAATTTTATTAATTTAGAAAACATTGAAATTGAATATTTGAAATTTTATATTGAATTTTTAATGATTTTATTGTATATTTAATTAAATTGGTTCGACAACAGTTCAACTCCAATTAGACCATTGAACTATTAAATCAGTCACTTGACCAGTTCAATGGTTGGTTCGGTTCTCGCAACCTTGATGTTAACTCTTCCTTGTGATCTCAACTCTCCAGGTGCTGCACTCTTTCTCCTTTTTTCTAGCTCTACATCGTGTTTTCAGTTGTTGTTGTCGTTGGTACCAATGGAGATTCCACTCTCACGATACCAATCTTACACATTGGATCAATCCCAAAGCGATTGCTACTTTTCCGCTTTGGGTTCTTCCGGATCCAGTTACTTTTCTGGTAAAGGTTTCGTCTTTGGGTGTGGTTTACGTTCAAAGGTGAGGAATTGGACGAGCCACTTTTCCCTTATTTGTTGTTGCTCTACTGAAAGTGGCATTCGGAGGCCTAAATCTTCGAGAATACCATATCATGAGAAGGTAGAGCCTGTTTTGGAGGACACTCAGATGAGGAAACCTTCCTTTGTTGGGCTGTGTAGTGAGATAGAGAAGCTAGTTCTGTGCAATAGGTATAGGGATGCAATTGAGTTGTTTGAGATTTTGGAGCTTGAAGGTGGTGGTAGATATGTTGGTGCTAGTACTTACGATGCTTTGGTGAGTGCTTGTGTTGGTTTGAGATACATTAGAGGGGTTAAGAAGGTGTTTAATCTTATGATTAGTAGTGGGTTTGAGCTTGATTTGTATATGATGAATAGGATGTTGTTTATGCACGTTAGATGTGGTTTGATGCGTGATGCGTGGAAGCTATTCGATGATATGCCAGAGAGAGATGAGGTGTCATGGACAATGATGATTGGTGGGCTTGTGGATTCTGGGAACAATGATGAGGCCTTCAGGTTGTTTTTGTGTATGTGGGAAGAGTTTAATGATGGCAGTCCTCACACTTTTGTCACGATGATCAAGGCAGCTGCTGGATTAGGTCTTATTCAGGTGGGAAGACAAATTCATTCATGCGCTTTGAAGATGGAGGTGGGAGATGATACTTTTGTGTCTTGTGCACTAATTGACATGTACAGCAAGTGTGGTAGCATCGATGATGCCTATTGTGTTTTTGATCAAATGCCAAAGAAGACGACCGTGGCATGGAATTCTATTATTTCTGGCTATGCACTTCATGGCTATAGTGAGGAGGCTCTTAATTTGTTTTATGAGATGCGCAATATTGGTGCTAAACTGGACCATTTTACTATTTCAACAGTGATTAGAATATGTACAAGATTGGCTTCATTTGAACATGCAAAACAAGCTCATGCGGCATTAGTTCGTCATGGTTTCGGCACAGATTTGGTGGCGAACTCAGCACTCGTTGACTTCTACAGCAAATGGGGTAGGATGGAAGATGCTCGACATGTGTTTGACACAATGCACCAGAAGAATATCATATCCTGGAATGCATTGATTGCTGGATATGGAAATCATGGCCAAGGAGAGGAGGCACTAGAAATGTTTGAGCAGATGCTTCGAGAAAGGATGGTTCCCAACCATGTCACTTTCCTAGCCGTCTTATCTGCTTGTAGTTACTCTGGACTATCAGAACGTGGTTGGGAGATTTTTCAATCTATGAGCAAAGATCACAAGATTAAGCCCAGACCAATGCATTATGCATGCATGATTGAGCTATTAGGTCGAGAGGGTCTGTTGGATGAGGCTTTAGCACTAATAAGACTTGCACCTTTCCAACCAACAGCAAATATGTGGGCAGCATTGCTGACAGCATGTAGAATGCATGAGAATTTTATTCTTGGGAAGTTGGCAGCAGAAAAACTTTATGGAATGGAGCCCGAGAAGATGTGTAACTATGTAGTACTTCTAAATATATATAACACCACTGGAAGATTGAAGGAAGCTGCTGGTGTGTTACAGACCTTGAAGAGGAAGGGTTTAAGAATGCTTCATGCTTGTACCTGGATTGAAGTTAAAAGACGGCAAAATGTCTTCCTTTCTGGAGATAAATCCCACCCCCAAACAGAAGAGATATACCAAAAAGTGGACAATTTGATGGAAGAGATATCAAGGTATGGTTACACTGTGGAGGATGATGAAGCGCTGCTTCCTGATGTTGATGAAGAGGAACAACGTGTTCTGAAATATCATAGTGAAAAGTTAGCAATTGCTTTTGGACTAATTAACACCCCGAATTGGATGCCTCTACAGATCATGCAGGGTCATCGTATATGTCGAGACTGTCATACTGCAATTAAGCTTATAGCCCTGGTGACAGGAAGAGAAATTGTGGTAAGAGATGCTAGTAGGTTCCACCATTTTAGAAATGGAAGTTGTTCTTGTGGAGATTATTGGTGATGACAAAATTGTGTCATTCAATTCACAAGGACATATTACTCACTTCCATCCTTTCCCTCAAACTAAACCTCAGTTTTGCTAGGATGCAATCCTTTAATTGATGTAATTCTTTTTTGAGATTCTTTAATAAAAGACCTATCATACTTCCAAGATTTTGCACTGATTTGTTCTTTTATGCAGAGGGATCAGTTTGAACAGTTCCTTTCATTATGTGAAATGTTTTGTTATTTGACTTCAAGTAGTGCTATAGTTCTCGCATACTCTGAGTCCCTAAAAACCTCTGATAGTATTCATAGTACTCACTTGTTTATGTACACAATTGCAAATTGTTTCAATTTTAGTGGCTCAACAAAACCCCCCTTTTTCTAATTTATTTATGTGATAACCATATTTGAGGTTTAGCATCATTATACATAACAGGCCTTCAGCTGCATTTATCAGTTACTTATCACCCTCTCAAGTCTCAAGTACAAGATTTGGAGAGAGGAAAAAACCTTCTGGTCCTTCTATTAAACGTGGGGGAGTTTTCTTTGTTTTTTTCCAATTTCTGTGAGATAGGAACAAGCATTCACATAGGGCATGTCTTGAATAGTCAAATTTCACTTCCAATTGTAGTGCTATAAATTAAGGGGTTGGTTTGGTTGCATTTGTTGTTGTCTGGGTTTGGTGTTTGATTTTTGAGGATTCTTAATGTCTTCTTCTGCTGCATATCCTGTCTATGAGGTTGCAAAGGATGCAGCTGGAGTCGCAGGTACAAACCGTAATCTTTGTCTTTGTCTCGCTGTTTCTGGGATTCTGAGCATTCTGGTTTCTTTTGATGAATCAAAAGGAACCAACTTTAAATATGCTAGTAGTAGTGGATTAGTAGATTATCCTTTACAGGGTTTAGATTCTCTTTTTATTTTATTTTATTTCCGTAATCACTATGTTTAATTGTTTATTTTGCAGGGAATATCTTTGCTTTTGGGTTGTTTGTATCTCCCATGTAAGTTTATTTAGAGAAATGATTTATTCTCCAAACTACTAAATGAAGCAAGAATTGATTAAAAGATTGCAAGACATTGATAGTTTATACTTTTCACTTTCTTTATCATTTAGGAACATGCTTAGGAATATCTTTATGATGCTAAATCATTATTCATAAGAAACTTCTGTTTAATTATTTTATATTCCTTTTGTTTCATTGGTTATTAACTCTTGTTCTATTTTTGAATTGTAGACCTACATTTAGGAGAATTATCAGAAATGGGTCAACTGAAATGTTCTCAGGATTGCCGTATATTTACTCTCTCATGAACTGCTTGATCTGCATGTGGTATGGCACACCTCTGATATCGACCGATATTGGTAATGACGGTTTATTCGATCGGAGCAGTGTTTCAGTTTGTGTACATAATTATCTTCCTTGTGTATGCTGAGAAATAAAAAAAGGTTAACTTCCCCACACTATTGGAATCTTGTTCTTGTGATACGGATATGGTTGGTTTCTAACTTAAGCTGTGAAACTCTTAAACTGCAATTTGATAGGTGAGAATGTTTGGACTATTGCTGGCAGTTATCGGCGTTTTTGTGATCATTTTAGTTGGGAGCTTGCAAGTAATTGATAGTCAAACATGCGAATCCTGGTTGAATTCTTGAGCTGTGCTTCCCTCATTTCAATGTTTGCCTCACCTTTGTTTATAATTGTAAGTTTTTCGTTACATAGATACCCAATTAACATTGATTTGTGCTTTTTGACTTGATGAATTTACTTGAATTATGTACTTATGTTTCCCAGAAATTGGTCATTCAGACAAAGAGTGTCGAATTCATGCCGTTTTATCTCTCGCTCTCCACCTTCCTAATGAGCCCCTCCTTTTTGGTTTATGGATTGCTCAATGAGGACCTCTTCATTTATGTAAGGTTCTTCTGAGCACTATTTTATTTTTTCGTATTTGTTTTTGAATTCTTGTTTTAATTCAGAATTTTTGTTTTGTTGGTTATCTCTTGTTCTGTGCAATTTAACATTTATCTATTTGATTACATCTGTGTTTTCCAGGTACCAAATGGGATAGGAACTGTTTTCGGAATCTTGCAGTTGGTATTATATTTCTATTACGAGAGTAAATCTAGAGAAGAATCCGGAGAACCTTTGATAGTGTCGTATGCGTGATTAGTACTTCCGAAAACAAAAGGTATGGGAAAGTGCAGATTACTGCAGAATAAGATATCTGGTTTTTGCAATTTTGTGGGGTTGATCTGTGAAAATGGCCATGCTAAACCTGATTGATGCTCAATTTGGAGATAGTTTTCCCGAGTTAATTGCGTTGATTATTGATGATGAACTCATGAAGTGCTTCTGTTTCATATTCCAATTAAGAATTTAGAAAAGTGATCATGCAGCATACTCATTCATGATCTTTTGGTTCCATCGCTAAGATTGCCTTTTCTCTATTTGACTAAGAATGCAATTTTTTCATGAAATTAGTACATGAAGTGCTGGCATTCAGACAATGATTCCACCTTGATCCCTAAACTATGTTCATAATCCCTAACACATGCTTTATCTGATTTCTTACTTGCTTTTTGATTTCTGATTTGGCATTGCTATAACGTGCCATTGATAAATCAACCTGAAATATCATTCATCAATGAGAATATGCACTTAGTTTCTTCCCATCTAATTAACAAATGACACCAAATTAGTCCTTCAAAGACCTTAGGCTTCGTTTGTATACGGGCACGAACTGAGACAGGGACACGGACATGGAGACAATCATATTTGACAAATGATACATGAACACGGATATTGTGTCTTGAGACACTGAATTAGTGTATTTTGTGTCTTCCTTTACAGGAAGGACACAGAAACACCCATAACAGACAACTTATTTTTTCAATTTTTTTTTCATTATTCTTCCCTTCTTTGGAAAGACTTGTCCTCTTTAACTGCAAGAATTTGCGTGGATGGCAAAGGTCAGAAGATTTCAACAAGACAAATGATACTAACAATCATCTGTCACTACCTCCTTTTTGTTGTCTCTCTTTGCAAATCTGGAATTAGCCAAATTTGACTTGCATGCCCTCTTTTCCATCCATTTTCAAGTTGGAGTTAGGACTGTGCAATGTGTAGCCGATGATTGAAACTTGTTTGGTTCAGCATCCGTCTTCATCTGTCAGTCCTCTGTCTTTACTCAAGCACTTGGAAATACGAGAAGAAATGGACATAGAAGCAATGCCAATGGAATGTCACAAAACTTGCGACAAGTTTGATTTGTGTAAATGGGAAAGAGGATCATGATTAATATGGCCTTCACCCTCTACTGAGAATCTTCTTCACACTTTGTGACGATTTGAAGGCTTTACTGGAGCTGATTCACAACCCTTCACTTGCTGAGACATTTTTTGCTTCAAAGTCCTTGCATGAAGGCCCTTACTGATTTACTGGCGCTGTATCTCAGATATTGTGCCTTCTTACTTGCTACACGCCCGGTTAAAACTGAAGATTGGTCGAGGATTGCTCACTTCCCAAACACTATTATAGCAAAAGCTGCATCTTCTGAAGGTAATGGGCCAAAACTGTAAAACTTATAAACTATATTTATGGATTTATACCTTATAGCTATATTTATTGCTTACTTCTCTTGGGTTTAACTGCATTATTTTTAAATATGAAATTTTGAAACATAAAGGTTAGGGGTTCTTGATTGCATATTTTCCTTTTTCTTTATTGAATTGGAAAAAGGAGATACCTTTACTAATGTTTGAATAATGCATATGGTTAGCTAATGTTTCATCGTAAATGATCTTCCTAACGTTTGTGTTAGGAACTAAGAGAATCCTCACATGCTTGTTGAGTATTGTAATTTATTGTCTAAATGGTACTTGAAATTGGTATGGCGTTGCTGATTCCATTTGGACTATCAATTACAAAAGTTAAAATAATTTTAATATACTTGATTGTTTGTGTATGATGAAACGAGGAACATATAATGCTTAATCTCAATTCATATGGTTTAATCATGGATGCAGAATACAGCAATTTAACATGGTCCTTGCATACTTTGAGTTCCTAACAACCTCTGATAGTATCATAGTACACGCTTGTTTTTTATAGATACTCACTAACTTGCAACTCTATGATGTGTGATAAATACTTAAATAGTACATACTTTTGCAAGAACAGTGATTAAAAACTAATGTGTCAAGCTTTACTAATCTGTGTATTTCTATTTCAAATAATGATTCAGGGCTGCAGAAATTCCCTCCTGTTAAAACCTGCCTACATATATATGTAAGATGACCCTGCAGAAATTTCTAGTGCTTCTGCTGTCAGTGCTAGCTTATGGAGATCCAATACACACGGTTCAACATCTGGACATGTGTTGTTGCTGCTAGTAAAGTCGATTATCAGTTTGTGATTTTGACTTTTCAATTTTGTTGTGTTTAGTTTCATTCCAATGCTATTGTTTGCAGCAGTGGGCATCATAGAAACTTGTTTTTATTTTGTACTGTTGTAATTGTAATTGATGTATTGATATCTGAAGTTGTGCTGCTGTGGTTGGCAGATACCCTATTATGGTGTGGTAAAATCATTTGGTTGAACTTGTCAATTCTATAGAGTAAGAGTAGTACATACCATAGTCTAAAAGTAGCGAAACAGCTTTATTAGGATTTTGTCATCCTCAAATAGGTGTGCAGAAAGATTGGGGAGCAGTGAAGGAGAAGAGAGATGTAAAATTATTTTGTGTGATAAGTGTATCAATAGTATACATGTTTAGTGAGTTGGCAAACTTATAAATAATAGAGTAAATAACTATTATGGTACCCTTGAGTTTGATTTTGACACAAAAGACACCCCACATTTGCTTTTGATAAAATGAACTCTCAAATATCTATTCTATTTGACAAAATGGCCTATTTATTAACCCATTTTGTGAAGAGGAGCAGATATTTGAATGTTCATTTTGTCAAAAACAAATGAGAGTCCGTTTTATCAAAATCAGAATCTTCTTGGTACCAAAATGACTATTTTTTCTAAATAATAATATCAGTAAAAACTATTCTTAAAAGAAATTATTTTATTACAATTTATTTTCAAATACAGATTTTATGTTTAATATAATATGTTAGTATAAATTTCAATATGTTAGTATCGATGTCTTTTTCAATTTATCCATAACAATTATGTAATTTAAACAAGGAAAGAAAAGAAGTTTATATTATAATTGAAGTTTATTATCTTTTTGTTAAAAGCTCAACTCATGAGACATGCAATTAAAGTTGCTGGAGGTGTTATCCAGATTTGAGGAACATATCACTTGGTGATGCAGGTTCAATAAGTCTCTTCTTGATGTCTGATATTTACAGATATGTCATATGCTGGTGCTGACCAAAATTCATGCTGGAGAAGTCTTATGCAGTTAAAGTTGCTGAGGTGACAAGCGAATTAGAGAGACAACTTCTAGGATGTAACAAATCTAAAAGAATGTTAAAACGTTGTTGTGTCATCATTAAAATTCAACGAATGTAATTTCCAATGCTCATTTTGTCAATTTAATTGTATCATCTTAACCAATGTTACTTAAGCTAAATAAATTGGCAACAGTATGTGGTTTATTGCAGCTGGGTTTCTATACTACCAGCTTCTGAAATGTTGAACGGATAATTTTGAAATTTGTTCATGAACATATAACCTGAAAGTGCAATCAGTGGCAAGTTTCCTCTAAGATTGATTCCTCAGCTTCTGAATTTATCAACAAGTTTCCTTTCATCTGTTTGGAATATTTAAGGATACCTGAAAATTACAATGAAATGCAAAATTCACTCAAGTCTTTTTGGTTGATTCGTCCTTCTTGCTAGTAGGAAGTCGATAAGGTAAAATAATAAAGAAATGGTGGCAAAAAGAGTCTATACTCTATAGTATACAATGCAGTCCAAAGTTATGGCATTGACATTAAATTAAAACATCTTAATTATTGTAACCTGTGGGTCCCATGTGATACAAGACGACAAGCACCAGACGGAACATCATTTCTGTTTACACCAAAATCAGCATTCAATCAAAGTCAGACACCATTCATTCATTTGCACATCGTATCCAAACTTGTAACTTCACAGTTTCTGCTGTCTTCTGTTTCTGGCAATCGGAACAAGAACAAGAATGCAAGCATCACTTGCATGCTATTCACGTCCACATGGAAACCCACTTGTCAAACTCAATCTCCAAACATCATCACACACCACCACCAACAGCTATAACCTCCTACCATCAATCACTTCACACACACCAATCTCTCTTCCCCTGAAACTCCAACCTCAGATTCTTTTGAGCCCTTCCCCTTTACTTCCCAAACCAAAATCAAACAGAACTTTGAGCTCCAAAGTTGGTCCACTTGGTTGCGGCATTTCGTCAAACGGGTACGGTGCAAGTGGGAAGAGGAGTTTGAGGGAGTGGGTTGAGTTATGCGGCGAGGCACTTTCAACTGCGTTTCCTTTGTGGGTGACGATTGGGTGCGTGTTGGGATTGGTGAGACCCAGTTCCTTCAATTGGGTCACTCCAAAATTAAGCATTGTGGGACTCACCATAATCATGCTTGGTATGGGTATGACTCTCACACTTGATGATCTTCGTGGTGCTCTTGCTATGCCCAAAGAAGTTCTCTCTGGTTTTCTGCTTCAATATTCGGTCCGTTTCTCTGTCTTCTTGTAATTTCAACTTTCTCTCACGAGATTTTACTTTTTCTTCTTACTGTAAAATAAAATCGAAATTTTAAATTTTCTTTTCTTTTCATTTATTATTATTATTATTATTATTATATGTGCTAGGCACCCATATATCAAACACAAGAGAGGCCAAAGCTTTTGCTCTTTTATCTGAGGAGGGAATTGCAAAGGGAATACGCAGAATAACAGCTGGATTGGCTTGTTTGTTTTTATTACGCATGAAACTCGTTGAGTTAAGCCCCTTTTGGTCCGCCAGACTGATTTGGTCCTGACTTTTTAATTATTATAATTTGGTCCCTCAGATACAAAAAAAAATGCACCATTATAGTCCCTCCTCAATGTCCTTAGTGAGATAGCTCAAATTTTGTCATGTTGGACATATTGAAACGACGTTATACACATTTTGGCGTTAAAAGAGCACTAAATGATGTCATTTCAGGGTTTGAACAGTACTAAAAGGGAGGGGTATAACATTTTAGTATTGTTCAAACTCTCAAACGACGTTATTTAGTGCCTTCTTTAACGCCAAAACGCATACGACGTTATTTTAATATGTCTAACGTGACAAGACTTGAGCTACATCATTAATAATGTTGAGTTCCAGCGATGGAAGATACACAAGGGACTACATTGGTGCACTTTTTTGAATCCGAGGGACCAAATTGTAACAATTGGAAAGTCATTGGCCAAATCAATGTAACTCGCCAATCTTAGGGACCAAAGTGGGGTTTAACTTAAAACTCGTTAAAATAAACTGTAGTACTTTACCCCAATCAAACATTCAAACATTTCCCCCATAGCAGAAAAAGATAGGGACAAAACAGATAACACTTGGATCAATAAAAGCTTATTGATATAATGCAATGAAATGTTTTGCTGCTGCATTCATTTGAATCCTACTGACATATACACATCAAAAAGTCATATCTAATTTTCATACTAATTCATGGTACACATTCATTCATTGATTTATGTCTGACAAGTCTTAAGCTTGAGGGAGTATGAGCTTCAAAACACTTGATCAAAAGTTGTGAGTTTTGATTTCAAAAGAGGAGTCTTTGATGTAATCACTCCT
Source organism: Arachis ipaensis (assembly GCF_000816755.2). Taxonomy (NCBI): domain Eukaryota; kingdom Viridiplantae; phylum Streptophyta; class Magnoliopsida; order Fabales; family Fabaceae; genus Arachis; species Arachis ipaensis. Next base: position 42,757,187 of record NC_029792.2, read on the forward strand.
GTGCTGGCTTAGCTTGTTGGTGCTGTCTTTTGAGTGAAATTCTATTGTTTAAGCTAACATTTAACTTCGTATCTTGGAGACTTGATCATGCATATTACAAGGTGCAGTACTTTTGCAAGCTATGTCTGTAAAAATGAAGCAAAGAAGCTTTGTTAACATTTGAAGCAAATGAAAGTATGTAGGTTGTGCAGAAGAAAACAACAACACAACAACAACAACAACAAATGCAATTATTTAATACTCTGTGTTTTGTTCACAATTATATATACTGAAATCAATTTTCAATGATTTAATTTTTATTCTGGATCCCTAGACTAAAAAATTTCACAATGAAACAATGTGTGAAAGCTAATGAGATCATTATTAGAAGCACTACCTGAAGGTCCTCCAACTTTAAGTCATCAGATTCATAGCCCTCACCAATGGCATCTCAACCAATCTCTCCTTTATCATTGACATCTACATGCATCCAGCGGATCCCACACCTCTTTATCACTGCTTCCTTATTATCTCGTGTTCGATTCTCTCAGTTAAAATTCTTTGTTTTCAGTTTTTCCTCTCACATTCTAAATCAGAAAATATTTTCGTAAACGAGATGCAAATTTTGCATTCTAGAGCATAATGATGGTTTCTCCTTGGTGTGAATTGTTTTCAACTTTCAGGTGATGCCATTATCTGGATTCTTTGTAAGCAAACTCTTAAACCTTCCATCACATTATGCAGCAGGTTTAATATTAGTTGGCTGCTGTCCTGGTGGTACGAAATTTAATTAACCTGCTCACTCTTCTATGATTTTTATCCACATTTTTTAGCTATTTCAATCAATCTTTCATTGTTGCAGGCACAGCTAGCAATATTGTTACATATCTTGCACGGTATATTGATTCTTAGAAGTGTTATTCCAATTAATAATTTTTATTGATCTTATGAGCTGTGTGATCTGATGAACTATTTGTTTTGTTAGTGGAAATGTGGCCCTCTCTGTGATAATGACAGCTGCAAGCACTTTATCTGCTGTGGTTGGTATATATAAATCTTAGTCCTCTCTTTGTTATCTTTTCCTTTTAATCTTGATGATTTAATGAAACAAATAATGTAATATGGATATGAAAAATTTGTTACCATCTAAGTTCTTTGTAAGTTGAACAATTAGTCCAATTGTTGTAGTTTAAAAGGTTTAATAATCAACATTCCTATATAATTGTAAAAATGTATTTAATTCAACCAAAAATGTTGTGGATTATTTCTCAAGCATTATTTACATTACCTTTTAATCAAATTAGATACATGATGAATTGATGATGCATACAAAATCCTGTGTCATGCACATGGTGTGGCATTCTAATCTTTTTGAGCTTATTCAATTATTCAAAACTCAACATTGCAGGTCATGACTCCTTTCTTGACAGCCAAACTTGCTGGTAAGTATGTAGCTGTGGATGCAGCTGGTTTGTTGACTTCAACATTGCAAGTATGCTTTCCTTGTAATCGCCGTCTCTGTTTCCAATTCATGGCAATGCTCTTTTCTCATATTCGCTCTCTTTTTTCTGCACAGGTTGTGCTCTTACCTGTATTGGCTGGTGCATTTCTGAATCAGTACTTCCAACCTCTTGTTAAGTTAGTTTCTCCTCTAATGCCACCCATGGCTGTAGCAACCGTTGCGATTTTATGCGGAAATGCAATTGCTCAGAGTTCTTCAGCTATCCTTATGTCCGGTGGACAAGTAGTTTTAGCCTGCATGCTTCTTCATGCTTCCGGTTTTTTCTTTGGATATGTACTTGCAAGAATGCTCAAGTTAGACGTGTCATCGTCACGAACCATATCAATCGAGGTTGGCATGCAGGTAAAGTTGGTATTCGCTAACTGATATCGATTTCATTAAGGATTACTGCAACTTCACTCTGAATTTGCTCAATTTCACATGGACTTGTCCACCTTTATTGCAGAACTCGGTGCTTGGAGTTGTTCTAGCTACTCAGCACTTTGGGGATCCCCTAACTACAGTACCATGTGCTGTTTCGAGTGTGTGTCACTCGATCTTCGGTAGTATTCTTGCTGGAATTTGGAGACGCTCGGTGCCAGCTGAGATGAAGGACTGAAATTTCTAGCTGGTAAATCTTTTGGCTGTAACAAGGATTGATTCATTGTTAACTTTTAAAAGCTTCAAGCCGTCGACGAGATTAGAACCTTAGTTGTCAAGCTCAATGTTCTTCAGTAATACTATTTTGAATTAACTAGCAACTAGTCAAATTTCTCATCCAAATCTGCTTCAGTGTTTTGGTTTATACAATCATTGTGTAGCAAAGATTAAAAGCAAACTTGGCATTCATATACTGAAGTTATCATCCTCTAGATAAAGTAAACTTGATTTGAAAAGCCATATGCATATGCAATGTTTTCTTCCTTTTATTACTATAACAATTATATTCATAAGACCACCCTTGAAAAAAAAATTATAATTCATAAGACCAGAATTACATACTGTTCCGAGGGTTACCTGAAACATTGATTTGGGCCTAAACGTGAGGTTTAAATCCTTTTGTATAGCAGCGTCCGACTTGTTGATGTCGAGATGCCGCATGTCCGAGTTTCTCGTGAGAAGGTGGGAATGGTACCTGCAAGAGACTCCGATGCTTAAGTTAACAAGGGTTTTAGACAGGTTTTTAGTAGATCAGAACGTAAATTATACCTGAAGGTGTCAGTGTATTTATAGTAGAAAATTAACCACATTTGTTGAGTAGTTCCACCTTTATGGGTGGATGATCGTTCCCTTTATCTTGGGAGTTGTTGAGACCTATCTTTTAGGGAAGATAAAGATAGTGAAGAAATTTGCGGAGGCAGTTACTTACCTGGGCAAGCAGTGCAGGGCTCCTTTCATAGGGTCTGTCCTCTTTAAAGAGGTTGGGTACGAGTTAGAAGCCCCCTTCATGGATTGGGCCTTTATCGTCATTGGGCATGGCTTTAGTTATTGGTTTATGGTATGAATAGTGTCCTGCTTAAGTCTTAAGCATTTTAAGAGATTGGACTCAAGCAATTTGTGGCCTCTGCTTTGACGTCGGGTACCCCGCCTTCCAGAGATCGAGTATTCGATGTGTTTTTGAAATTTTGAACGTTACCCTCTTTGAATGGGAGTCTAATTTGGCGCGGCAATTTCCTTGAATGACGTGCACGTCTTTAAGAGGAGTTAAGGAGCCTTTATGCCCCTTGTCTCTTATAAAAAGGCTCCGACTCTTTTTCTCCTCTTTTTTCACATTTCTGAAAGTTCTTATATTGCTTTCTTCTTTACAGTGCCAAGAATTCCTCTTTGTTACGGGAGAAAAAGTTTCCTCCTTTGTTTCCGATTCCCTTTCCCTGAGTTTTCGTTATCTTGGTTTGCGTTCAATTGAAGAGGATCGTCCGTGATTTGCTATTTGACGTGCCTTCCTTCGTTTCGACTTTTATTGAGGTTGGTATCTCATTTTCTTGATAATCTTCGTATTTCTTTTTACCTGGGACTGTTCTGAGTAGTTTTTGAAAATGGTGTTGATGCTGATGTGCTTTGTTTGTTGATTCTTGGAGTTTCTTTAACTGTTGTTGCGTTTACTTTTGTTGAGAAATCTTTTAGTTTTTTCCTCCGATTGAGACTGGTGTAGAATGTTTGGTTGTGTGTCTGTCATTTTGTAGAACTGTAGTTGAAGTTGTTTTTTGTCGTTTTGAGATCATCTTAAGGATTTCTGAAAATGTTGAAAACTTTATCCATTTTGTTGTTTGTTTGGTTGCAATCACATTGCACTTAATGGTGTCGCTTTTATTTGATGATGATGTTTCTGTTGCATGGGAGAGACACCATTTTGTTATGCCTTGTAGAAAAATTTTTTGAAAAATGGCTTTCTTTATTTTGGCTTGTTTTGATCGACTTCTTTTGGACGTCGTCCGAGCTCATTTAGTAATTATTTCTTCATTTTGCATTTGTAGGTATAACTTTTATATCGCGCTTTGTTGTTCTCAACATGTCGACTAAAGTTCTCCCTAGTCTCCTTAATTGGATAGATACCTCTGTTTTGTCTTGTGTCCCTGTAGTTGATAAGTAATGTTGTGAGGAGTACTGTAGGCACCATAAAATTTGTGAAAACAGGGAGGATGAGAGGAATTATGAGCTAATTGTGCCTGATCCTGAAGAGAGGGTGTGCTTTCCCCCCTTAGATAACTCAAAACACCCTTTCTTCTATGCGTATGATTGTTTTTTCTCGAAACTAGGTGTTTCGCTTCCTTTTACTGATTTTGAGTCGAACGTTCTTTGGTCTTGCAACGTTGCCCCTTCTCAGCTTCACCGAACTCTTGAGCCTTTTTAAAGATTTTTCAACTCCTCTCCCAAGAACTTGATGTCTGACCTTGTACCAAGGTCTTCTTTTACCTGTTCGTCCTAACCAAGCCTGGAATGTTGAAAGGAAAAGCTTCTTAGTTTTTCTTTCACGATGTCCAGGGTAGAAAGATTTTCTTTCATGAGTTCAAAAATTATTTCTTCAAGATTCAGTCTGTAGAGGGTGTTCGGGATTTCTATTTAGATAAGAACAATGAGCCTTCCTTTTCCTTGTATTGGCAAGAGGAGCCTGTGATAGTTAAATACACTACAGATAAACTAGATGAAGTCGAGAAGTGTTTTGTCGACGTGTTGCAAGAATGAGTTTCAGTCCGAGTTAGATAGTCTTCCGACCTCCAGCCTTTATGACCTTTTAAGTTGTATTTTGTGGTTCTAATGTGCCTTTCATTTTTGCAGAGACCATAGCCTCCAAGACTTCGTCTATTAAATACTTACGTCAGACCCGAAAAACGGTAGTTGCTCGGGGCCTTCAAAATAAGGAGGCCGGGGGAGCTTCCTCCCGTCCTTCCCCTAAAAAGTCGGATTCTGGCCCCACAGCCAAGAAAAAGCTCATCCTGAATCCTTCTGTTCGGTTTATTCCTACTGACCCGCCTTCAGAGAGTTCGGGTGCCCCGCCTTCTTCGCCTTCAGGGCCTCCTCCCAAAAAACAAAAGATTACTGGGGAGTTGAGCATCAACGATAAAGATTTTGACGGGTTTCCTTGGAGCGAGAAGAATATCTTGCCTCATAATCACATTGGTATGGATAATGTGGCTATCCAAAATCATCTCAGCTACATGGCCCGCAATGGTATTCAAATGGTTGGAGTGTGCACTGCTCTTGCTAAGGAGCTGAGAAAATCCCTTATTAGTGCCACTCAAAGCTTCCTTGATTCTGCCCAAGCTGAGGTGGAAAGGCTAAAGGGTTTGAAGGAGGAGCTGGAGAAGGAGAATGCCAGGCTGGAATCCGACCTGGAAAAGGCTTGTGCCCGAGTTAAGACGGATGAGGGGGTGAGATAGAAGGCCGAGGAGAATTACACTTGGGCCTATAGAGAGAAACTCGACCTCCAAGAGGAGTTAAAGGGTCCCCGGGAGGATTACGCCTCCCTTCAGGAGCACGTGGTCGGAGGGATGGACGAGATGTTCAATAATTTAAAGGCTCAAGTCCAAGTCCTCGCCCCAGATCTTGATCTTTCCTTGTTTAGCCAAGACAATATCGTCGTTGATGGGAAGATAGTGCCAACTCCTGATGATGCTGAGGAGCCTCAACCCGACTCGAAGTTCCAGGGTAGCCGACCTCCTCAATCTCCGGAGGTCCAGGTCGAAGTCACAAATGTTACAACTCCTTCCTCGCCTCCGAGTCCTATCCCGGCGGTCCTGGTTTCTATGCATCCTCCGACTCCTTCTGTCAGGAGTAAAGACGTTCAGACTGGCGAGGACCTTAACACGCTTCTTGGCGAGACTTCTTATATTCTCTTTAGTTTTGTTTGGTTTCTTGGAATGACCTGGCTTGTGGGTCTTATAACACTTTATTTTTTGTAATAGTTAGTAGCTTTTTTGAACACTTTACTTTTGTTATAGTTGCTTTTTGCACAACTTTATGAAGTAGTATTCAATTTAGCTTCTTGCGCCTTTAAAGAACCTTTCTACTTGCTAGGTCCTTGTGTTTGAATATAGTTTGTTTTATTTTGAATCTTATCAACTTTGTTAAATAATGAGTTCATTTATGAGTTTCCTTTCCTAGTCCCGACTTCGAGTAGTCGGTCTTTATTAAGTTACTTCTATGACTCGTTTTTTACCCGACCTCACAATTGAGGTCGTTTTTTACGAGTTGTTTATATAACTTCTTACATTTCTGGTTAGAAGTTATATCCAAGAGTTACCTGAAACGTTGATTTGGGCCTGAACGTGAGGTCCAGATCCCTTTGTATGGAAGCGTCCGACTTGTTGATGCCGAGGTGCCGCCCATAGTTGTCAGAACCGAACCGGTGATCGAACCGGTCAGGTCACTGGGTCACTGGGTTATTGGTTCAACCGGTAGGTCACTGGTTGAACCGATTGACCCGGTCCTATATAAATAAAAAATAAAATATAGTAAAAAATTTAAAATTAAAATTTAAAATACATATTTTCACTAACATTTTAAAAATATCTAGCTATTCTAAAACAATATGAAATAGGAACAATAAGTATTTTGTTAATTTTACTCTATCATAAATATTTTAATTTTTTTATATTAAAATAACTATTATTTTCGAATTTTAATAATTTATTAATTAGTTTATATCTATTATACTATTATATACTACAAGTATTTATTGAAAAATAATATTAATAGATATTATATAATTATAAAAAATAAATGAGTTTATAATTATTGTTAAATAAAAATATAATTAATTTAAGAATGAATGAGTTTATAACTAAAATTAAAATAAATTAAATAGATTGATAAAAGATATCCATATATAAAATAATTTGTAAATATACCAAATAGTATTGTGATAGCCTGGTGGTTATGATAGGCTCCTTTTTCCCTGAGGATAGGGGTTCGAAACCCACCCCACCCATTTTGACAAATTTTCACTCTCAGCGGTTCGGTTGAACCGATTTACCAAGTTTGATAAGTTTTTGCCGATTGAACCGGGTTTGACCGGTTCACACTGGTTCATTACCTTATTCGGTTCAATTAGCGGACCGACCGACTTAGGGTCCGGTTCACCGATTTTCCGGTCAAATCGGCCGGTCCAGTCCGGTTTTTACAACACTGGTGCCGCCTGTCCGAGTTCTTCGTGAGGAGGTGGGGAGTGGTACCTGCAAGAGACTTCGATGCTTAAATTAGCAAGGGCTTTAGGTAGATTTTTAGTATATCAGAACGTAAATTATACCTGAGGGTATCAGTGTATTTATAGTAGAATATTAACCACATATGTTGAGTAGTTCTACCTTTATGGGTGGATGATCGTTCTCTTTTTCTTAGGAGTTATTGAGACCTATCTTTTAGGAAAGATAGAGATAGTGGAGAGATTCGCAGAAACAGTTACTTACTTGGGCAAGCAGAGTTGGGCTCCTTTCATGGGGTCCGTCCTCTTTAACGAGGTCAGGTACGGGTTAGAGGCCCCCTTCATGAATTGGGTCGGGCCTGGCTTTAGTTATTGGGACATGATATGAACACATACCTCGTAAGTCATAAAATTCTTGACAATATTAGCATGAAAAAAGGAGCTATAAAATTGTCTTAAAATAGTAAAATATTACCATCCTTTGTGATAAATTTATCTAAAAATAACAGTTGGGGATGTTTAGAATTGAACAAAATCAATGAATTGAACAAAAACATTTCAAAATTGGACAAACTAAAATTTGAAAAATTCAAAAAGTTTAATTTTCTACTTTTTTTTACTTTCATCCTATTTAATTTTCAATTTAAAATTAAAAAATCTTAGTAAAATTAGTGCTCCTATCGGTCTATATAACTCATACCGGATCATGTTTAATGTTTTTTTAAAACCAAAACGACGTCATTCCAGTAAATGACGTCATTCGGTATCGTGTATCTTGAAATTTCATAGTGAAATTAAAATTTATGGTGGTAGTTGTTGTTATATGTGATTTTTTAGAATTGTTGTAAATTTTTACTACACCTTGAAAATGACTATAGCTGAATTTGTTGTTGCAAATTATCAATTAGCTGAATTTGTTGCTGAACATACCATTGAGCAAATTTTTTTTGTTGTTAGATAGCATCACTGAGTTGAATTTATTGTTGATTATCATCATTGGACCTTGAATTTGTTGAACCTTAAATTTATTGCTATATTGCTTAAATAATTACCGAGCTAAATATTTTGTTGCTGTAATTTTTTTTTTTTGCTAAAATTTTAAAAATATCTCCATCACAAACACCATCAGAAATGTCACTATTTCAAGAACAAACATTATCAACAACTCCTGATGTTACAAGGCTGTCAAATGGGCCAGCCAGCCCATTTAGACCCAGCCTGTTTAAGCTCGTTTCGTCCACGAGCTATAATTTTTCAGTCTGGACTATTTATAGTTAGCTCGATGGGTTAAATGGGCTGGCCCGTTTATCCTTTTATTTTTTTAAGATTATTTTAACAAAAATATCACTTTTAGGTCAAAAACTTTAACCAAACAGTATATTGGTTAAAAGTGCTATTTTTAGAAAAAAATGTAAAAAAAATAAACAGGCCGCCCATTTAGCCCGTGAGTTAGTCCGTTTAACCCGTCATTTTTTCAGGTTAATCGGGCTCAGCCTTTTAGCCCCAAAATTAAATGGGTTTAACTTTAGAGGCAAAATTCGCCTGTTTAACTGGATAAATAGATTGACCCGATGAGTTTAACCCATTTTAACGGCCCTACGAGTAAAAGAGTAAGACTTTATTTTGCAGGTAGTTTTTAGACATGGGATATAGTTCTGCGGATTTTTTTCTCAAATAAAATAAAAAAAGATAAATATTTCCCCAAACCCGAAATTCCAACTTTATTTTCCAGGATACGAGTTTTTTTTTTGTAATAAGGGCAAATTCACCGTACTCCCGCGTGAACTGTATACAAGTTATAAAGTTTGCGCGCACCCTCAGCGAACTATATGATGGGTTTCGATGATAAAAGTATGGATGTTGGAGAGTATATGCAAAGCATAGTATTGGTTTTCATTTTTATGGTTGACATTTTCGCTACGATGTCAAAGAATCCACTGTTATCCATTCAATACAATGGTGAAATAGTGTATGACGAAGAGGGTTTTATAGTTTTTAGATCAGGGCAACCGATATTCACCTACATGACACAAGAGGTTGACAGTTTAACCGCTTTGAAGAATTTGATATTGCATTCCGTCGGACAGCAAGAGGAAAATAGGGTTAAAAATATTTACTACAGATATCCAACCGAAGTAGATGGCAGTTTGTTTTATAAAAGGTATATTACACTCGTATTGTCTTTGTTACTATTATGTTTATGAGAGTACGGTAGTGAGAAATACGTTTGTTGTCTTGAATTAGGTACCGTTTGCGTGACGACGAGGACGTACGGCTCATACGGTCGTGGCACAACCGATGAACAAATATCCATCTGCTGAAATTATTTGTGTATCTCGTTGAGGTGGGTGGCCGAGGATCATCTGCAGATACGGTTGATAATAATCCGTTGAGTGGAGCTATTAGACAAACTATCAGAAGGATTATGGTGGATCTTAATATGCCACCCGAGGGAAGTCAGGAGGGGTCAAATGTTGAAGCTTGTAATATTAACTTGATGGACGATAGAGTTGAAAGTCATGATGGTTCGGCTACTAGAGATCCGATGATGGATCAATATGAAGTTAACCCCGATGAGGTAGACGACGCCGAGGAAGAACCAGCTGAAATTCCTGCCGATGGTGACGAGGAAGGAATGAACTACTACGGTGACACTCAGATAGCTCTTACATAACCCGCCATCTCTCAACCATATGACCGGCCAAATCATTTCACGAGGTTGAATCTCGATGCAATGACTTCGAATTGGTCGTTTACACAGGGAGGCTCTGAAGAGGATCCAAGCAATGAGTTTGAGGTTGGACAACAATTTAAGGACAAGGAAGAAGTGATGCTGGCAGTTAAGTAGTACACCATTAGGAGGGCTGCGGATTACAAAATAGTAGAAAGATGGAGGTATAATGCACAATGTATCCAATTTGGACCTAGTTGTAATTGGAGCATACTGATATCATATCGCCGGAAGCAAGAAAAGTGGGAGGTTAAGAGATACAATGGGCCTCATTCCTGCATGCAAACTTCGATGGGACATGACCATGGTAGGTTGGATTCGAAGGTGATTGCGCAACACATTTTCACGATGGTCAAAGCCGATCCAACAATCAGCATCAGGGTTCTGCAAGGAGGTGTGGAAAGGCACTTTGGTTACAAGGCGTCCTACCAAAAGGTTTGGCTTGCAAAACAGAGAGTGGTCGCCAGATTATATGGCGATTGGGAGGAGTCATACAACGAGCTTCCTCATTAGTTATTCGCAATGCATATGTACTTGCCTGGTAAGATTTATTTCAAGTTTTGTTATTTACCATTTTAAAATTCATAGGTGTACAATAACGCACCTAGATTTGTCTCTTTAGGTACTTGGGTGCAATTGGTGACTCAGCTTTGGCCTGGCTCCACGGATACTGTCATGTTTCAGCAAGTCTTTTGGATATTTTCACCGCGTGTTAAGGCTTTCAAGCATTGCAAGCCACTTATTTCCGTTGATGTCAGTCACTTATATGGTAAATACGGTGGGACCTTACTGATGGCGATAGCTCAAGACGGGAATGCAAACATTCTGCCTATTGCATTTGCCGTTGTCGAGGGTGAGACAAAGGAGTCGTGGTCATTCTTTCTGTCGTATCTACGGGAGCATGTCACACCACAACTCGGGCTCATAGTGATTTCAGACAGGCACAAATCCATTGATGGTGCATTGAACGCCGACGGGAGTCTATGGAAACCACCTCACGCTTTCCAAGCGTTTTGTACAAGACACATTGCATCCAAGTTCATGACTCACTTCAAGAACAAAGACTTGAAGAAGGTCCTAATTAACGCAGCGTATTCAAGGTCACAACGTGAGTTTGCTCATTATTACGGTCGGTTCAGGGGAAAAAATGTAGCAATCACTAACTGGCTTGAGGAAATGTCACACTCACAATGGGCACAGCATGCTGAAGAGGGTCGTCGATTTGGTCACATGACGACGAATATATCCGAGTGTATTAATGCTGTTATGAAGGGGTCCCGCAATTTGCCGATCACCGCTCTTGTCAAGTCAAGTTATTTTCGCCTGGGTGAACTCTTTGCAAGGAAGGGTTCTGAGGCACTGGCCCAACTTCAAGTCGGAGCTAAATTCTCTCAGACACTGATGAAGGCCATAGAATTCAACTCGAAGCACATGAACACTATGAATGTTTACCAGTTTAATCGATTGAGAGCAAACTTCACGGTTGAAGAGTTAGCAGCAGTTCCTGGGTCCAGGCAACAGAATTATCAGGTGCTACTTAATGAGGGCACGTGTGATTGTGGGTATTTTTAGGCTCTTCACCTTCACTGTCGTCACATCCTTGCACCTTGCTCTCATGCAAGACTAGATTAGAAGAGGTTCGTTCATCCTGTTTACCGCATGGAGTCGGTCTTCAATGTTTATAGATCAGAGTTTCAACCGATAGGGCATGAGGACCACTGGCCATCGTATGAAGGACCCCGTATTCATCCCAACCCGAGGATAATGAGAGTGAAGAGAGGTCAGCCCGTCAGCTCCAAAATTCACAACAACATGGATGACGTTGAGCATACTGGCGAGAAACTGTGCGGATTATGTTGCCAAAGCGAACACACACGAGGACTTGTACTACCCTTGATGGTGGAGGGGCGTCGTCTAGTCGACGTTAGTCGTGGGGTTTAGTTTACATTTATTTATATGTTTGAAAACTTTCTATGTACTTTCATCGTTTCGTTAGGCATGTTGTTTACAACTGATTTGTTTGCACTAGAAAGTTCATGAAATGAGGACAAAGCAATATATAAGGAAACTGTTTGTAAATGTCAACATGATGTATTTTAATTTGTTTACAGCAAAATATCCCTTTGTACATTACAAATCCATATGAAAAGCATAACAACCTAGAAACTACCTATGCCTTCGCCCGCCACCCCGTCGACCAGCATATCGTCCATGCGGCTGCGGGTCGAGACACCCACCTGTGCCACACGCAGGTGGTCTGACATCCCGCTGTCCGCGACCAAGTGGAGGAACCAGACCAGGTGCAGAAGTGCTCAACTGATCCCTCATCATCGCATAATCTATAGCGGACGACGACCCACTAGAGTGATCATCCAGAAGGCGTGCCAGGTGTGCAGACTGAGGTGGCATAGTATGCATCTGCGAGAATGGTTGGGTCTGCTGTGGTGTCGTGAACACATCTCCCAAACCGAAATCACCAGCCTGTATCACAGGAGCCATCCAGTCCAGGACCATCATCGTGACATCAATCATGTCCTAGGTGTCCAGTATGGGTTGGTAGTCAGACTGGGGACTAAGATCCGACGGGCTAAACGGCAAATGAAACTGGGTCCCCATATCGACATGAACACAGGCCGCGACTCTCTGTCCCTGTTGACTGGTCCCTGCCTCTGAGTGGTGTGAGACAGGTGGTCTCAGTGACAAGTAGTCTCCTAGTACAAGTCCTGAAATAGTCCCAACTGTCTGCCCTAAATCATCAGAGCGGTGGACTGGCGGGCTGACGGGATCTCTATCACGGGCAGCCTCCTCACCACCCTGTCTGCCGTGC
>NC_029792.2:42769885-42785281 GCF_000816755.2 Arachis ipaensis
GCTACTGGCCTAATCTCCGGAAGGTGACCGTCTTCTGGCTGATGCAGATCTGGAGCAAGTGGATGGTGTATGGGCAGATCATGTGGCACAACCCCAGCCACCACGAGGTGCTGGTCACAAAGGCCCACTAACTCTGTGTGTGCCCACTGAAGGTACCAAGTCATATATGGGAGCGACGGACGCAGGTATATAAGATGGTGTATGGGCAGATAATGGTGGACCCGAGCATCTCACAACTCATGCCAGCCACCGAGAAGATGCGGGAAGCACTCACCGCGGCCAAACCGGCCATCCAACCGGTGCATGTCGTCAATGTTCAGTGGCCTGGTCGGAATGTGCTGCAAACTACCACGATAACTGACCACACGTCTCAAGGTCCTCCAGTAGTGGGAGCCACCTAATGTGCACCCGAGAGTCAGAGGCATTTGGGAACCTTACACCCCCTATTAGCTGCATGATGTACCCTCTCGTGTACCTCATCAGGCGCTCCTCTGTGATGTCCTGCTCCAACTCTCCACAAATTGTGTTCTGCAATCACGTGAGCTTCACCGTCCACTTGGTCTGTGACTATCGGTCATCTGGGCCAGGAACAACACCAAGTAGCTGCTCACAGAACTCCTCAATAATGCATCTCTAATGGTGCTGCTCCCACCCACCAATGCATCCACTCACAGGATCACCGTCTATCCTGAACCCCAGCTGATAGGCTACGTCCTGCAGCGTGATAGTCATCTCCTCGCACGGTAGATGAAACGTGTGGGACTCAGGCCGCCACCTCTCTATCAAAGTCGAGGCAAGCGGCCAATCATGCTCGAATTCGACCATATAGGCCACATACTCAAACCCAGCTCGTCTGAGATATGGGCTAATCTGCTCTGGTGGCCGTGCTATCAAATTTTGCCTGGTGTGCAAAATCTGAGGCGCCTAACAAACAGAAACAAAAACCACACAAAAAAGGACGGTAAACACATAAAATAAAAAATTTCACTGCTAATTAATTATACTAAATTTAAAAAATACTTAAAAAAGCGTACCACTCTATCAAGCTTGCCAGCAATGTGCTCACCGTGATCTAGTCTATACATGTCACCCTCGTAACCTAACAGCTACTGCTCCATCTAAATACAATATAGTAAAATGAAAACACACATACTGAACTCAGCTCCTTTTACGTTAACCAAATTATTAAAGATATATATTTAATTGTCTAACTTGGCTTATAAACTTAATAATTCTAATTCTACCCTAAACCCTAACTGACATGGTCAACTACTTAATTAATTAGTAAATAACTACCTAAACTCTAAATTTATCGCAACAAATTTCTTTCGATACCAACTAAAACTAATTAATTATTCCACTTTATGAGTCACAACTTAAACTAACGGCTCATACTAAACTAACTAAACATTTAGTTCGTCATATTAACTAACATGATATAGTCCATAAACAACAGCTATACTTAAAAATAATAACATAAAAAAATTTAACTGACATAAAAAATAGTTAACAGTAAATCTAACTAACATACCATCAGTAACTTTGTCACTCTAATTAACATATAATCTATAACTAATTATTTTAACTAACATGTCAACAGTTACTCTAACTAAGTTAAAGAAAACTAACTCTAAGTAAGCTAAAAAATTAACTCTAACAAAGTTATTATTCACTGACCTAGAACTGAGAAAGTCATCTGCAATGAACTTTATGTGCATCGTGTAACACCCTAACTATCAAAATGTCACGCATCCGGCTGCGCCACTCTGATAGCTCGGGTATTACGACTCTTAAAATATTTAATAATAAAATATGAGCCTGTTAAAATCTTAAACCGAATTTTCAAAACATACATCCATACTTTTCAAAACAAATTACAATACTTATGCACACGCACACGCACACGCACACATCATTCCAATATATAAACTTCACATATGAAAACTCCTATCCCTCTTGCAAAGGTTATAATATTAACGGCGAGGGAAGAATAATGATAACTAAACTAAAACATCTTCTATCGCATAAGCTAAACTCAACTACTTTTCATAAGTTTCTTCGTCCGTTTCCTGAAAACAAAAGTTTGTAGGGGGATGAGAACCTAACCACATGGTCTCACCACAGATTTTTAGAATTTGTTGTAAGAAGATATTTAGCAGGTAAACTGTTTTTCAAACTCAGTGATTAAGTATCCAGAAATCCAAAACACAGTTTTTCCTATAAAAGAAAATTAAAAGTTTCCTAACAGTATGAATGACCAATCTGTTCCAAACATAGGTTCATTAAGTCTATGCTGAACCAGCTTGATTTTTCATACTTTACTAATAAATCAATCAGGAACCAATCACAGCCTTCAACTCAGCGACTCAAACAATTTCACAACCAAATCATCATCTCATCATCAATATCCAAACTCAAAGGTACCACAACAAAAACAAACACAGGTAATACATACAAGGAAAACACAGGTATAGATTACAGTTACAGCAAATAGCTCAGATAGCAGTTAATAACAGATAAGCAATTAGGCAGACCCAAACAATTCAAACTCAAGGAAAGCATACAGGTGCATATGATGAATGCCTATCCTATGGCTGTTGATATCAACTATCGGTTACGTAGCCATCCCGACATGTTCTCAAACTCAAAACTACACCATGGGAAAAATCCCCAAGCTCAATAATTTACATGGGAAGAGTCCCAAGCTGACATGGGAGAAACAACACCCCAAGCTCAATAGTAACCACGGGAAAAATCCCGGCTGACATGGGGGCAACGCCCCAAGCTCAATATATTCAATCATTTCTCATAATTATTAGTTTCATTTCCGATACTAATTCATATCTCATCTCATCATTCTTAATTTTACTTAACTCATTGATCATACAATTATTCAAAAATCATAAAAATTAACCTTCACTCTCATACTCATTCTCATCATACCACTTATTACTTTCTTCAATAATTCAGATTCAAAATATAATTCAATCTTTTCTAAATAAATCAAGCACCAAACGTAAACTTTTTCTTCATAATTCGCAAAAATCAAATTATAAAATCCTTGAAAAACTTAATCTTTCTAAATAACTATTTTTAAACAGTCTCCAATTTTATAAAAATTTGGACAGCATCTCCTCTAAAATTCGGACTATGCCACCCTTTCTGGGTCCCAATAAAACCATTTCTCAAACTCCTTTCAACTCAATTTCAAAATCAGAACAATTTCAATATCTCAAACTATTTTCAATTGAAATTCATTTTTCAACAACTCAAGCTCATTTCCAATATTATAATCCTTTCCAGATTCCAATTTATTTCAAACAAAGTCAACTAACATTTTCTCAAACTCTTTTCAACCATTTCAGACACAAGTCATTCACAAATCTCAAATCGTTTTCCGAAGTCAAACTAATTCTAACATCAAATCATTTTTCAATTCTCAAATTATACTTGATAAACATTCGAATCAGATTTTCAAATTAATCTTTCATTCACTATCTCAATACCAACTCAATATACAGAACTACCCACAGTCAAGTAAGCAATCACATTCATTCAAGGCAATTAAGTTCAATTCATAAGACTTCATAATCACCAAAAATATTTATTTGCATAAATATCCATTTATAACAATTCTTAAGAATAAAAATGAGTTTTAATGCAAAAGCCCCTACCTCGACAAGCCGAAACCATACCCAAACACGCCTACCGAACTCTTTTCTCTTAGCCCGAAATCAACGTTAACTTCAATTCCAGCTCTGCACACATTCGCAATAGCATAAACAGCTTGTAAAACATAACATGCAACCTTGGTTACTAACTCCTAAAATCGTTAATATCGCAAAAACTCTAATACATGTAACAGAACACTAACGCAGGGTCTTCGAAATAGAAATACTTACTGTGATAACAAAGCGAAGTAGCAGTGGCCTCTGAACTGGCTTGGCGACAGCTACCTCAAGCGGCAGCGGTGAACAGACTCCGGCGACGGCGACTGAAATCAACATGCAGTGATTGTAACGTTTACGGAAACTCAATAGAAATGAAACCCAATATTCAAGACCTTACCGGCAGTGTTTTTCCGGTGACGGTAGCGGGGTTCTCCGGCGCAGGAGCTTGGCAGCGCACCCCCATCCGCGACGACGAGGCTCGCGATAGCAGTTGGGCACAGTGGCAGGGACAGCTCCGCAACGGTTCTCCTTCGACACGGCTCTCACTCCTTCTCGCAACAACGCCGGCGTCGTTAGCGGCATGCAGACCTGCGACGACTTTCCACGGACGGCGACTGGGTGGTGCGACTCCTCCTCACAACTCTCTCCGCAAATGCTCTTCTTCCCTCCTCCTCTCTCCTTCCTTCCCGTTCCCGCGGCTCCCCTTTTCTTTCTTCCCTTTCCTTCTTTCTTTTCTGTTTCAGCTGCTACTGTGTATGTGTTGTTTACTTGTTGGTGTGCGTGTGTGTGAGCCGTGGGTGAGAAGGGGTGGGGTAGCTAGGGTTAGGTTAGATCAAATTATGATTATGTTTAGATGAAAAATAGGATTTGATTTATGAATTTTTGGTTTTAATTAAAGTAGAATAGTTTGAATAAAATTGAGGCATAGGATATTAATTTGAACTCTAATTAAATCCTTAAAAATATTATTTGTTGTACCAAAAGACTAATTAATTAAAATCAAATACTTTAATTGAGATTATAAGATAATAAGATTAATTCCCCTTATTTTTAAAACTTAAAGTATTGAACTATAAAAAATATCAACTATTTAAATTAAATCATATAAAATTCTTATTATTTCATAACTACTAACATTATAATTTAAATACAGAAAATAAATCAACAATTATAAAATTGGATAAGAATCTTAATCTATTTCAAATTCAATTAATCAAAACTTGTTTTAAATATTCTTTAATAAAGTCATTTCTGAAACTAAAGCTACAAATGAATAATTGAATTTGAAATTAGTTTATAATAAATCTTTTCAAAAGTTCTGGGTCTTACATTCTACTCAACTTATAAAAATTTTCGTCCTCGAAAGTAAAAACAAAGTTTGGCATATATATAATTTCAAATACTGAAAAATCATAAGTCGTAACATATAAAGAAGAAGCAACAAAGTCTCAACATAAATACATATACAGCTTTCAAATCCCAGGATATTCATATGGCATAAGGATATAATAGTATAAGTGTGATGCAAAAGATTATATAGTTCCAGCATGCGGCGATAGTATAACGTGGCGGAAGGTTTACAAAACAGGCTGGCGTTAAAACATCATGGTTAATAATCGCACACTGATCTCATACCAAGTTCAGAGATTCAACTATTTAAACTCCAACATAACTTATCTTCACCATCCTCAACCGTACTTCATCGAACAGTTCATCCGAGGGTTCTCAGCCTCGTCAAATATTTTGCAAACCTTACCACTAGTCATAGGTCCATCATCGACAAACTCTTTTGTGAGAATCAAAATTTCACAACATCCCATGACGTAGCACACTTACAATTTTCACCTTCCATGTTCATAAACCACTTCTTAAAGAACCAATGCATCGCGTTACCATACCTAAAGGTCACACGTGACGTTAAAACAATCCTCGAGTTTAATCAGAAGGGTACTAAACTTTAGAAAAAGAACAAGTGACAAGGACAATATCTGCAAAAATTTGAAAGAATTGTTGCGGTCACAAGTAATCAAGGGTGTACAAGGAATGAAGAGGATAGGGAAGATTGATAGGAACAACAAAAAGGAAAAGCGGTGTGGTGGTTTGAAACAAAATCAGGCTGAATTAAAGAAGTATGAAATCATAGAAGAAGATTAACTAGGGTCTGTGATGATGCTCACAAGATTTAAAAATTTATGATTAAGAACACTTTCTAATACAGTTGAATATAAAGAATGAAAAACTTAAGGAAGATCACCTCATGTTCTAAAAGAAAAGATATGTAACTCGGATTTTGCAAAAGGATAACAAAACATATATCAAAACTGCAATATGGTCAAAAGAAATTTTAATTGCATTTCTTCCAAACAGTTTCCAAGTAAAAGACAGAATAGGTGAGGTTTGAAGAAATAAAAATCAATTGTGTTAAGGCCAAAATAATGTCTCACCATTCTCGAAAGATATGTAGGTACTAAATCAAATAAAATTGTGCAATGGAATCACGGTAAAGTCGAAAGGAGTCAAATTTTGTTAGAAAAGGAAAGTCGGGGGTAAAGTCTTAAACTACACAAACTTTCAAAGTTCATATTCAAATTCCATTTAGAAAAGAAATTCCAAGGTAAAATTTGCTTATAAGTCAGTAAAGGAAATAAGTGGTGCGTTGCAAACAAACAGGTTTATGATAAATAAGGAAGCTTTTTAAAACTTTACTTAAAATAGCTTATGCCAACTTTAAAACAGCTTTGTCAAATTTAAAGAATAGCTACAGATATAGTTAAGCGAGAAAAATTGATTTAAAATTTCTTAAGAAGAGAATCCAAAACTTATTTTAAAAATTTACATTAAAACTTCAAGAATACACTTGAAATCGCCATCACCTAGGGACATTCAAGAATATTAAGGTGTACTGAAAAAGAAGTCAAGTTATATGAGGAAGAATCTTAAATCAAGGTAGTTTAAACAAGATTCACGAGGCATGAGATATCAAACAAGCTTCCAATCAATCCAAAAGAATACAAAACTCGTAAAGAAAGATAACTCAATCAATAGTGAATTTTCAAGAAAAAACCTCTGACTAAACAAAGACAAGTAAGAGGACAAACGGTGCACTTGATGGAAATGAATTCAAGTTGACTTGATGAGTATGAGATTCACAAAAAAAGGAAAACTGAAACTAATAGTGATGTTCACAAAAGTAAGAGAATAATTAAAAACAGAAACAAATATGACATTTATAGAAGTGAAAAGCTCAAAAAGAAATTGATCCGTTCTTGAAATGGAAGACATGAATCCAACATTTTCAAAAGAGCAAAGAATGCTTAATTAATGTGTTATGCTAAACCAAATTCAAATTAAAAATAGATCAAGTAAAGTTTATTAAACGAAAATCAACTAGAAAGAGACAAAAATCTTTCTTTGATGAGTATCTAAATACATAATCAAGCAAAAATATTCATAAAAAAAATTGTAATATAGTTGTTAGAAAATCGAGTTGTATATGTATATTTTCATAAACCAGTAAAAGAACTGGCGAGGTATTAAAAGTAAATAGTTTCTAAACTGCATAAAGAATTTTCAAAGTTCTATTTAGAGGTTATACCAAATCAAAAACGATTTTATAAATACTTTAAAAATAATAGTTGTAGATATAGTCAAGTAAGAGAAAAGTTAAATCACAATTTCTTTAAAAAGAACTCGGAATAGGAGCTTAAAGGAATACACTGCATCAGCAAGACCAAAGTTATACCAAAGAATATATGGTTAAAAAAAAGAGTTTAAACAAAGGAAGACAACACACCAAGGACGTTAGGCAGACATATGCGGTTGGAGTCAAAGGAGAAAGCATATGAACAGAAGAATAGGGTTGGAGAAACATCAATTCACTTTCCAAAAGAAATAGCAATTGAGGATTCCAAAGTGAACTTATGAGAGAACAAGTCACATTAATCAACAGAGTTCAAGACACCTAACCAAGTAACTTCGAGAAATAGTTTCTAACGTTCCTAAAACCCGCAACTCGTGTTATCTATGACTCGCTTATCGTCTATGATAACCCATTAGTACTCCCATATACATAATTCACTAGTGTTAAGCCGACCAAACTTAATACCAAGAATTATGCAATGCAAGATTAATGGCATTAATCAATACACCGTCATGTGCATAAAGCTCTAATTCTCGTTATCCAAACAAAACCTACTACATGACAGACTCTCAGAGTATGCAATTGAAGCATAGTCGGTCCATTCCTCAAGCTCTACAGGAAGGACTGCTCTGATACCATAATGTAACACCCTAACTATCAAAATGTCACGCTTCCGGCTGCGCCACTCTGATAGCTCGGGTATTACGACTCTTAAAATATTTAATAATAAAATATGAGCCTGTTAAAATCTTAAACCGAATTTTCAAAACATACATCCATACTTTTCAAAACAAATTACAATACTTATACATCATTCCAATATACAATTCACATATCAAAACTCCTATCCCTCTTGCAAAGGTTATAATATTAATGGCGAGGGAAGAATAATAATAACTAAACTTAAACATCTTCTATCGCATAAGCTAAACTCAACTACTCTTCATAAGCTTCTTTGTCCGTTTCCTGTAAACAAAAGTCTGTAGGGGGGTGAGAACCTAACCACATGGTCTCACCACAGATTTTTAGAATTTGTTATAAGAAGATATTTAGTAGGTAAACCGTTTTTCAAACTCAGTGATTAAGTATCCAGAAATCCAAAACACAGTTTTTCCTATAAAAGAAAATTAAAAGTTTCCTAACAGTATGAATGACCAATCTGTTCCAAACATAGGTTCATTAAGTCTATGCTGAACCAGCTTGATTTTTCATAGTTTACTAATAAATCAATCAGGAACCAATCACAGCCTTCAACTCAGCGACTCAAACAATTCCACAACCAAATCATCATCTCATCATCAATATCCAAACTCAAAGGTACCACAACAAAAACAAACACAGGTAAAATATACAAGGAAAACACAGGTATAGATTACAGTTACAGCAAATAGCTCAGATAGCAATTAATAACAGATAAGCAATTAGACAGACCCAAACAATTCAAACTCAAGGAAAGCATACAAGTGCATATGATGAATGCCTATCTTATGGCTGTTGATATCAACTATCGGTTACGTAGTCATCCCGACATGTTCTCAAGCTCAAAACTACACCATGGAAAAAATCCCCAAACTCAATAATTTCCATGAGAAGAGTCCCAAGCTGACATGGGGAGCAGAGACAATACCCCAAGTTGACATGGGAAAAACAATACCCCAAGCTGACATGGGGAAAACAATACCCCTAGCTGACATGGGGAAACAACACCCCAAGCTCAATAGTAACCACGGGAAAAATCCCGGCTGACATGGGGGCAACGCCCCAAGCTCAATATATTCAATCATTTCTCATAATTATCAGTTTCATTTCCGATACTAATTCATATCTCATCTCATCATTCTCAATTTTACTTAACTCATTGATTATATTATTCAAAAATCATAAAAATCAACCTTCACTCTCATACTCATTCTCATCATACCACTTATTACTTTCTTCAATAATTCAGATTCAAAATATAATTCAATCTTTTCTAAATAAATCAAGCACCAAACGTAAACTTTTTCTTCATAATTCCCAAAAATCAAATTATAAAATTCTTGAAAATCTAAATCTTTCTAAATAACCATTTTTAAACAAAGTCTCCAATTTTTATAAAAATTTGGACAGCATCTCCTCTAAAATTCGGACTATGCCACCCTTTCTGGATCCCAACAAAACTATTTTTCAAACTCCTTTAAACTCAATTTCAAAATCAGAACAATTTCAATATCTCAAACTATTTTCAATTTAAATTCATTTTTCAACAAATCAAGCTCTTTTCCAATATTATAATCCTTTCCAGATTCCAATTCATTTCCAACAAAGTCAACTAACATTTTCTCAAACTCTTTCCAACTATTTCAAACCCAAATCATTCACAAATCTCAAATCGTTTTTCAAAGTCAAACTAATTCTAACATCAAATCATTTTCCAATTCTCAAATTATACTTGATAAACATTCGAATCAGATTTTCAAATTAATCTTTCATTCACTATCTCAATACCAACTCAATATACAGAACTAAACACAGTCAAGTAAGCAATCACATTCATTCAAGGCAATTAAGTTCAATTCATAAGACTTCATAATCACCAAAAATATTTATTTGCCTAAATATCAATTTATAACAATTCTTAAGAATAAAAATGAGTTTTAATGCAAAAGCCCCTATCTCGACAAGCCGAAACCATACCTAAACACGCCTACCAAACTCTTTTCTCTTAGCCCGAAATCAACGTTAACTTCAATTCCAGCTCTGCACACATTCGCAATAGCATAAACAGCTTGTAAAACATAACATGCAACCTTGGTTACTAACTCCTAAAACCGTTAATATCGCAAAAACTCTAATACATGTAACAGAACACTAACGTAGGATCTTCGAAACAGAAATACTTACTGTGATAACAAAGCGAAGCAGTAGTGGCCTCTGAACTGGCTTGGCGACAGCCCGGCGACTGGGTGGCGCGACTCCTCCTCGCAACGCTCGCTCTCTCTCTTGCCTCCTCCTCTCTCCTTCCTTCCCGTTCCCATGGCTCCCTCTTTCTTCCATTTCTTTCTTTCTTTTCTGTTTCAGCTAATACTGTGTGTGTGAGCCGTGGGTGAGAAGGGGTGGGGTAGCTAGGGTTAGGTTAGATCAAATTAGGATTAGGTTTAGATGAAAAATAGGATTTGATTTGGGAATTTTTGGGTTTAATTAGAGTAAAATAGTTTGAATAAAATTGAGGCATAGGATATTAATTTGAACTCTGATTAAATCCTTAAAAATATTATTTGTTGTACTCTACCATATTCATTCTCTCTTCTGCGTTGCCCAAGATTGCTGCTCTCTGCCCCAAGTCAACGCTCACTGCTGCCGCTTTTCCTGTCCACATCCCAGATCACCAGTAACTAAATTCCTCATTTAGATTGTAGCTTGTCACTTTCTCCCTTTTTGTGCTTGCCTCTATGTTCATTTGTGCTGCCTCATCAGGCTATTAACAGCTGTAGAAGGCCGTACATTTTCGACCTTCAAGGAGGTTGGTTGATTCATATAAATTTCTTGTTTCTTATGTAGTATTTTCATCTTGGTGCAGGGATATTGTTTTTCCTCTCCTGATAAAACATTCAACATGCTTAATTTTTGTTGCCGGATCTCTCAACACTCTTCCAGCCAAAAGTACTCCACACGTGGGTGCTCTAGAATCTGAAATAGATCTGTTGTCACCTCACTGTGCAATCACTCACTCAATGTCTGCAACACCTCTCTCCAGTCACGAGCGTCACCTCTCCCCCTTAAAATATGAATGTAAAATGTATTATCCCCTTTCTCTTCTGTTCCTTCAAATTCCAATATTAGTAGTACAGAATAACTCCTCTCTTCTCTTCTGCACAGGTTTTCCTATCCGATTGGTGGCTTGCCAAGCCTTGCCTTCCACTCCAGGGCTTAGCGGTTGGTGGCATTGCTTATGGCCTGTAAGAATCAATCAATTAATCTTATTTCTTTATTTGATTCTTCTATGTTTGTTTTGAACTTATATTTCATTACACTACATTTCCCTTGTTCTTTTCTATTCTGTAGGAGAGAGAGAATGTTCTTATCGACAGTGATTGCAAAGAGGCACGAGGCGAATGTCTTGGAGACCGAAGACGGAGTCACTCTTCACTTAAATAGTTTCATTAACAGCTCCCGCTCATCTCAGAATGGCTTCCCGCGCAAGGTACTATGCCCATATTCATATTCCTATCTTATTCAGTTTTTTTATTACCATAGGTGAACTGAATCACTTCACTCGTGCAAATGCAACTTGTGCACCCCATCTTGCTCCAATAGCAACAACAAATTTGTCTAGTCTCATAATCTAGTGCACAAAACCAATGCTTTGACTATCAACCTTCCAAGATGGCACAAGCAGATATATAAAAAGAATCAAGAGAGCCTATTCTAAATTGTAATTGACAATCTGTTTATTAGTAGAAAACTCAAGAACACCGAAAGAAAGTACCAAACAGCAGAGTATTACTTAGAGTTGGTTCGAAATAGTTGGTTACTTTATGAAATTATTCCCAAATTCAAAATGTATATAAGATGCTCTACCTACCTCCATAGTCAATTGCTAGGATTAGAACTCTCCTAATTGACCAGATATCCAATGTCTTAATGTTAGTGTTTGCTGCTAAATCTCTTTAAACAGGTATGCAAAGACTTCTTGTTGGGATTTCCAGACGATTGGCAAAAGTACACTGCTCATAGTTTTGGAGCTAAATGTGTCAATGGGGATACTGGATTTCATGAGCCAAATGCTTGTTCACGCAAGAGGGCTATTGATGCTATCCCATTTTCCATTCATGATAGGAAAAGTCTAGGAGGCCAACAATTTTGTTAAATTCTGTCCAGCATATAACCAGCAAAGAAAAGTGAGTCATTAGATGAAATTTCACACCCATCTCACACCATTAAAACCATCATTGATGGCTATTTGAGGCTACAAATCACAAAGTTGCTGGCTGTTGGGTTTTTGGGCTCCCTTCCTATTTGGAGAAAAAGTCCAAATGCTAGTATCCAAACCCATGAATAGTTGAAGTGGCTGAGGTAAGTTAGGGTTGAGTGAGAGAGAGGTCATTTTTGCAAGAGAACACCAAACACTAGAGAGAAAAGAAGAGAGAAAGTTATTTTCGTACATACACAAAGCTGTCTCTGTAAATTGGTCACTTCCGATTCGTTAACCGTTGGATCGAGCTCAAATTTGGACAGAGTGTTCTACACATCTGGTTCTTTGATTTCACCGTTCGGATCTTCAATTTGACATCTGTAGCTAGAAATATTGGCCACGCACAGTAGCTCTGTTTTGTGGTATTTTCATCTTCTTGTTCTTGTTTTGAAAGCTTTGAAGCTTGGATTGTTTGGCTTGTTGTATGCACGTTTTGTGCAGTAATTTGTGACTCTCTTGTACCCTATTTTTCATTATAGTGAAGCTATATCCTGGTCTTGGTGACTCGTGGTTTTTACTTCTCTCATTGAGGAGGTTTTCCACGTTAAAAATCTTGGTGTGTTAGCTTGTTTCCAAATTTCTGGTTTATGTGATTTTTCGCTGCTATTGGGTATTATTGTGCTGGTGTTAATACTTGTTGTGAGTGGATATTGTTGCTCCTCTAATTCTTGCAAGTAGGGAATTGTGTGTTTTATTCCTATCACTGGCCCTCTAGCATTCCTCTGAATGATAATCGTTCGGCAGAGAGACATGATTTTTCCATTGTCCAATGATGTAATTCTGAAAGCAAAAACGAATATCTGCAATGAACCAGAGAATTCAATCGGCAATGTTTTGAAGCAATCCGTATCAAAAAATAGTGTGGAATGCAGCAATAGCAAGAAAATTGTGGAGGGTGAACGCGAGGACAATACTGTAAGTCGTAAATCGTCTCAGTCACTTGTTGACACAAAGGACGATTGTGAAAATGGAGTCTTAGTAGCTGCACCTGTAAGCCAAGTTGGAAATCCAAACAACAATCGATCTTTGACAGGTGTGTTTGACCGGAATCCATGTAAAGTTCATTCTGAGAAAAGCATGGTTGGATCTCCAGTTTCCACAACAAAAATCAGAGCAACACAATCATTGGGTGACTGCAAGGAGGAACATGTTAGTCAAACTAGAAAATATTCGAAAAAAAGTCTCATGTCACTCAAAGAAACCAGTACTTGTCCAGTTAGAAGATCTCCCAGGCTGTCAAAGGCAACGAAATGAGCAAGTAAAACCTGTAATGAGAAACAAGTTGTCATTCATTGTTGCGAAGAGAAATGGATTAATTGTTGTTTTGTCATTCTGCCTTTGCAATAGGTTTGATGGCCACGGTTAAGAATGAATTAATTCAAGTTATGTACATCATGGAGTGGCTTTCGGCCTAGTAACAAAATTCTTGATTTTTATCCCTGGATGGCCATTTTTTAACGTTAGTTTGTCAGTAATGTCAGCCAACAAAATAACCGTTAATTTTGTATTTAACAAAGTGCTTATATATATAATCTAAAATTGTGTAGGAATGTTTTGACAACTATTCAGGAAGTACATAAAAAAGGAACCAAAATTGATTAAATCCCCATTTTGGTTCTTGAAATTCACGTGATTATCCATTTTGATTCTCGAAATTTAAAATTATCTATATTGGTCCTCCAGATTCAAGTCCGAGCATCAATGTGGTCCCTCGACTCTTTCCGGCGATGACTAGACAAATGAAATGCTGAGATGACACCCTCCCTGCCACGCTGGATGATGAGTAAACGACGTCGTTTATCCTTGGCACCTAAACAAGTTA
Organism: Arachis ipaensis; assembly: GCF_000816755.2. Lineage (NCBI taxonomy): Eukaryota > Viridiplantae > Streptophyta > Magnoliopsida > Fabales > Fabaceae > Arachis > Arachis ipaensis. The sequence continues at coordinate 42,783,973 of NC_029792.2, forward strand.
GAAATGTCGTCCCTTTGTATATTGTAAGGCCCACATCGGTTGGAGAGGGGAACGAAGCATGCCTTATAAGGGTGTGGATACCTCTCCCTAGCATGACGCGTTTTGACGAGTGAGTGTGGGGGGCTTCGGCTATCATCCCTATCGTCAAAGGCAAAACCGTGAGGCCTTGTGTGCCAAAGCGGATAATATCGTGCTAGCGGGTGGTCTGGGCCCTTACATATATGAAGGGAGAAAAAACGATAAAGACCCAAAATAAAGTATTCTTCTTCTTCTCTACTTCTACAATTCTTCATTTCTAACTTGTTTGGACGCTAAGGGTAAAAACATCGTTTACTCATCATCCAGCGTAGAGAGTGCTATATCAGCACTACGATTGTCTAGTCATCGTCGGAAAAAGTTGATGGACTATATTGGTATCTGGACTTGAATCTGGAGGACTAGTATAGATAATTTTGAATTTCGGAGACCAAATTGAATAATCGCGTAAATCTCAAGGACAAAAATGAATATTTAGTCGACCAAATTAGATCTCTAGTATTTTTTATGTTTTAAAGTGTCTTTTGTGATTGACAAAATAAGTTGCAAAAAAAATTTACTCAATTTAAAATTACTAAATTTTAAGAATAAAAATGTCAAATTTTTAATTATGTTTGAAAACAAAAACTTCAAAATTTAGTCTTTAAAATAGTTTTTGAAATATATATTTAACATCATAAGGTATTTTTGTTAGTGTCTTAAAAAATTGTTGGGGTTTTTATAGTTTACCTTAATAGTAGAGACCAAAATTAATTAGTATATATGCATTTAAAATTTATGCTGACAAATAAGCTCAGGCTTAGTTCGATAAAGATTTTAGTTTTTAAAAGTAATTTATAAAAGTTAATTTTTAAATGTTAAAAATATTATAAAAGACATAAATTTAAGCGTTAAATTTGAAAATTAGTTAATATATGAGATTATATTAGACTTTTAAATTTTGAAAAATACAAGCCAATTTTAAAAAATTCTATCTTAGGTGCTTTCAAAAGTATCCCAATTTTTTAAAAGTTACAAGCACAAGCAAATAGTCTTTTTGATTTACCAAACACAAAATAAAGACCTTAAATTTTTAAAAAATAGGGTAAAGTATGGTTTTGGTCCCAAAGGTTTTCTGCCAGAATCGAAACTGTCCCTCATCTAATTTTAGATTTAGAATCATCCTTAACGTTTCTTTTCGTATTAAAATCGTTCTTTTAAATAAAATTTTTAATTTAATTCCTAAACTATCCCTATTTTAATAAAAAAATAAAATTTAAAAAAAATTAAAAAA
>NC_029792.2:42785378-42785901 GCF_000816755.2 Arachis ipaensis
TTTGGTGTTGGTGGTGGTGGTGGTGCTGGTGGTGGTGTTGGTGCTGGTTGTGGCGGTGGTGTTGGTGGTGGTGGTGATGGTGGAGGAGGTAATTGTGTTGCTAGTGATGAGGGTATTTTTGTCCAAAAAAATAAAAAGGACGATTTTAATACGAAAAAAATGTTAAGGATGATTCTAAATTGAAAATTAGATGAGAGACAATTTCGATTCTGGCAGAAAACCTTTAGGACCAAAACCATACTTAACCCTAAAAAATACAAGCACCCCTTCAAAAAATTTTATCAAACCAAGCCTTACTTTTGTAATCTTGTTAGCAAACTTAAACTAATTTTAAATAAATTGAATCTGATTCTTATTTATGGACTACAAACGGTCGCGGAATTAGAAATTTTATTCGAGAGGTCAAGCAAAAACAAAATATAATTTATCAAATAATTATATTTTAAACTATTAGTCGCATTTTATTTTTTATAAAAGTTAAAAATTCAAAAGTATATTTTAAAGATTAAAAATTCTTGGGACC
>NC_029792.2:42785981-42820880 GCF_000816755.2 Arachis ipaensis
TTATTAGTTAAATGCTGCCTTAAAATGATAATGTTTACTAAACATATAACATTGTTCTTAAATATTTTGGTATTTTAAGATATGTTTGACATTAATATTTTATGGAACAAAAATCATAAATAATTATATCTGAAGTAAATTTTGAAACAATTCAATTTTCAATGTGATATTCTTCGGTAAATTATTTAATTAATAAATTTCTTAATAAAATTTTAAATATTGACATTGAAATAAATGAATTAGAATTTAGTTCATGATATGTTCTCTGAAAAATAATTATAGAAAGATTTAAATATAAAATTAAAGATAGCAGACACAAGGAATAAAAAATATATACATGTAAATAAAAATAAGGGTAAAGTATATTTTTTGTCTCTAAAATTTAGCAAAAGTTTTAAAAATATTCCTAAGTTTATTTTGTTTCAATTTTGTCCCAATAGTTTTCGATTTGCATCAAATATACCTTCGACGGCTAAATTTTCAACAAAATTTAAGACCAATATGACAATAATGCATGAAAATTATACTTAATTTACTTGTATTGGGGTTATTCTTATAAAATTGTTGTTGAATCGGTCTTAAATTTTTTGAAAAATTAGTCATCAGAAGTATATTTGATGCAAATCGAAAATTTTTGAGATAAAATTAAAACAAAATAAAATTTAGAAATATTTTTAAAATTTTTGTCAAATTTCAGGAACAAAATATACTTTATCCTAAATAATTGATCTTAGTCTTAGAGCTTATAAAAATTATTATTTAAAAAAAAAACTGATGTAACAATAGAATAATAGATGAAAAATAGATTAGATGGGATACATTTCATATCAGATTATCAGTTCACCTCAATCACAACTATAGGATACAAAGAAGTGCAGAACACAACAAAAACACTTTTCTCAGCTGGACCTACCAATCATTATTTACACTTCAATGTATTTTAATTTTCTATTGGAGTTAATGCTCCAAATGGTCCCTAAAATTCTCAACTCGCATCAATTAAGTCCCTGACTGCAAAATGACCAAATGGATCCACCACTCTCAGAAACATGAATCCATGTTAGTCCAAAAGTCATTCGCCGTGTTAACAACATGCTGATGTGGACAGACAACGTTTAACTCAAATTAGTGTCTAAATTTTGTTTAAAAGTCTCAAATTAGTCCATTCTCAATTATAAAACTCTCACTCCCAAATCTTAATCTTCATCATTTGTTTTAATATGTTCTTCGTCTCCTCTTCTCTGCTGCTTGTCGTTTCTTCTCTGAAGCTCTCTTATTTGCTCTTCGTGTGAGAAATGATTAACACTCCCCTTCACTAGGCTGAAACCATACTTAAATGTGCCATCATGGTTTTTCCCTTACCAATGCTTGATGAAGAATGTGTTGCTACAAACTACAATGCAATCAAACAAAACTTAATAAGATCCAATCTTGAGAACATATGTTTGTAGGAAAAAAGAATTTCCTTTGTTTGCTCAAAAGATCTACTCTGCAATAATTTCAACTTCAAAAACTTAATTTGAAAATAAAAAATTAAATGTTATAGACAAGATCACTTCTAAATCTAAAAATAATAGAGTACATATCAACACAAAATATGATAATTAGTTGTTCAAAAAATATTTTCAGACGAAAAAAGTAATGTATTTCATTAACAATCTGCTGTTACAAATTCTTTCTGGATTCTGTGAGCCATTTAGCCTATTGAGTGGTCATGGATGTTCCAAAAATAAAAACAAAAGAAATGGGTTTAAAGAACATATGTTTGAGTGATTGTTATTGAAAAACACTTACAAGTTCCAAAGCATGAACATTCAGACAAAACAAGTATTTCATAACATATGAAAAATTGATTAAGTCACTATTAAGTAAATTAAGTCACTATTGATGCCTCAGGCAGATGTTTAGCGTATAATGGTGTGTTTTAAGTTTTAACTAGGGCTGGCAATTCATACCCTACTCGCGGGTACCCAACCCGGTCCAACCCGTTCGGGTAGGGTAGACTATCCGACCTGCGGTCCGGGTATACCTGCGGGTAGGGTAGGGTACGGGTTTAGGGTGTATCCTAAACTACCCTACCCGCACCTCATATATAACACATATTTTATAAAAATTAGGTATATAGTGAAGGAAGTGAGAGTTAAACCCACAACCTCTCTTATGTAATGACTTACAATAAGTGAACAACCACTAAACTAGTTAGTTAATTTAGTAATTTAAAGCATTAGTTTTTCATTTTTTATGTTATTAATATGTATAAAATTTGAAATGATTGAATTTTATATTTACTTTGAAAAAATTTGATATTTCTGCGAGTAGGGTAGAGTAAGGTAGGGTTTAAAACTTTAGGGTACGGGTAGGGTTAGGATTGAGAAATTCTCAACCCGCCGGTGGGGTAGGGTAGAGTTTTAATAAAATTTTCAACCCGCGGGTAGGATTAGGGTAGAGTCCAAACCCTACCCTACCCTACCCATTGCCAGCCCTAATTTTAACATCACAAGACTCAATATATAGGTAAAGGCGGAGGAAGTAGGAACTACCCAGGATGACAGCAACAAAGACAGATTTCTCGACAAAGCTGTGCCAAATCGTTGCGAACTCTTCGATCATAACAAGTAATGAAGCATCCTGATAGGCCAAGCAATACAAAAAACAAGAGGGCTCCTACATTCAAAAGGACCAAAAGGAAATAAACAACCAAACCAGCACGTAATGAGAACTAATAAATCAGCATTATTTTTATATAGGGGAAAAAAACATAAAGCCATCATCCCCAAAATAAACAAGAACGTTAATTCTTGGTATAAGCATTTGGATAACTACTGCACAACTTCATAATTATTTACCACATATGCAGTAAAAGCTTGGCTCACTATCAAAACCCCAAACAAGACGAAACCAGTACTGCTGGTAACCATCTATTAGATAAACCAAATATGCCAACGAAGCAATGACCTGCAGAAAAAGGAAATAGAGAGCCACAGACAGCCATGTAGAATCAGAACATCTGAGCAATTAACAAATTATTATAAATGGCATCAACATGGCTACGAAGATGGAAACAATTCACCTATAAGCTGAACTGCCAGAAATATAAACAAAATGTCTCTGGTGACAAAAAACCGAAAACTCAAGGTACGCCATTTCCTACGGCAGCATCATGAACACGCAAATGATAAGGTGCCTTGCAAGTGCAGTGAGCAAATGCAAACCCTTCCTGCAAGAATTGACCATTAAACTGAAGAATTTGTGTCTTATAGAACTAATCATCCCACGACACCACTTCATACTCCTCCAAACACTTCCACACCAAAACCAAAAGATATTTTATTATTTGTTCTCAACGGGGTTCCTCGTGGTGTTTATCACGACTTAAACTAATCATCCCACAACACCACTTCATACTCCTCAAAACCATCTTATTTTGTTGTAATTTTTTCTGGGAAAAAAACTAAAGATAATTATCCCAACAGACAACAAAACCCTCAACAAAAAAAAATATACGGAGATAATTATCTTTATAAAGGGGATAACTAGAATACGAAAAAATGATTAAGTCACTATTAAACAAGTAAAACTATTACCTTTAGGGTTGGTTTTGTCTTTATTTGTGTTTGCTTCTTGCTTTGCGATTCTTTGTTACTGTGCACGAGGAGCTCGTCCTGCTGCAAAATTCTCAAATTGCGCTTGCCTGCAATTTCGATCAATACATAAAGGTACTCCAAAGTTTGTCTTAGTATTGTCAACTAATAAAAAGCCACAATAACAGAATTGAAATTCCCTTCTTCTTTTTCACGCTTCATTTTACCAATTACTCCCTTTATTCCTCTTTCCTTTTTTCTGCCACCATAATATTTTGGAACATCATTGGAGCAATTTATCTCAATATAAATTATACCAAGCATTCAAAATTGTACCAAAAAGAGTGAGAGTGAGAGATAACAAAAACCTAAACACTCACCTTTCACCTTCTGCACTGTGTGAATAAAGTGATGCTTGATGCAAAAATTGCTTCACTTAACACATGCACGGAGGTGCCAGGGAGGAACACGTGCGAAGCTAAAGCAACTGCGAGCTGAGGAAGATGAAGAGATGACACACAAGAGAAGAAAGTGATTTTTGGTAGGAAACAAACGTCTGTGGGTAAGGAAACGGCATCGTTTGGCTTGTTCCTTTAAATGGTGTCGTTTTCCAAATTGCCAGCTTTGCACTTAACAGCACACGTAAGCGACGTTAAGTGGATTTACCTTTCTAAAAGTGAGGGATCTATTTGATATTTTAAAAAGCCACAGACTTAATTGATGCGAATTAAGAATTTCAGCGACTATTTGACGCATTACCTCTTTTCTATTTAATGGACATAATGTTACTGAGAAAGAAAAAATTATTAGAATCTTTGACAAACATTATAGGTGTGTCGGTTGGAAATTGTGTCCAAGTCAAGCTTCGAACTTTTCATAGTTTCAAAGTTTCGTGTGATCTTCTGTTTGTGAACAACAACAGCAACAATGCAAGCATTACTTGCATGCTTTCCACATCCTCATGGAAACCCACTTCTCAAATTCAATTCACAATCACAAAGACTAAATTCTTTGCCCACTTTGATTTCCACTTCCAAGTTCTTCCCACCCCAACCTCAAATTTTTCTTTACCCTTCTAGTTTTGTTCTTAACACACCAAAATCACCCACAATTCGAGCCCCAAAACATGGTCAAGTTCGTTGTGGCATTTCGTCGAACGGGAACACTTCAAACGAGAAAAAAGGTGTTAAGGAGTGGTTTGAGGTATGTGGTGAGGCACTTTCAAATGCGTTTCCTTTGTGGGTGACTCTTGGGTGCGTGTTGGGGTTGGTGAGACCCAATTGCTTCAGTTGGGTCACTCCAAGATTGAACATTGTGGGACTCACCATAATTATGGTTGGTATGGGTATGACACTCACACTTGATGATCTTCGTGGTGCTCTTTCTATGAACAAAGAAGTACTGTCTGGTTTTGTGCTTCAATACTCGGTTAGTGTCTAACGCTCTCAGCCTTTTACAAATATGAAAAACAAATTCATTTCTTAGCTATTCTAAAAACAAAAATGTTATATGTACACAGAATATTAGTCGCCATTCACCAAGTCTGCCAATAAATATTATTTAACGTCATTTTTATTCTATATTTTGTATTTCACATGTATTTTATATAATTTATTTAATAGCTAATGTTTAGTCTATGTATAGTTGTTCTAAAAAAGAGGACAAATTAGTCCTCTTACATAAAGTCTATAAATATAAGAAAAAACAACTAATACACAAAAAATTAATTACCAAATCAATTATTTGTATAAAATATATATTGAGAATGAGTTAACTCATGTATTTATACACATTGCACATAACATTTTTTAAGGAAAAAAATTATATGTTTTTTATATTTTTATTTGATAATAGTTGTTGGCAAATTTCTGTAGAGGCAGTTTGCCCCTTTCAAATCAAATAATAATTTTGTGTTTTATGTCAGGAGGATGGTTTAGATCAATTCATCATTTTTTCTTAGGATGTTATTGAAAATAATAATTTTTTGTTGGACTATTTATTTAACTGTGAGGACATTTTAACTTTTTATTTTCAATGTAACCCCAACTTATTCTATACACAATGAAGCCTTTGACTTGTCCTTTAATTTAATCCCAATTGAAAAAAACTTGTTGCCTTGGGCATAGAATACAAATGCTTTGGTTAGTGCCTTAGTGGTGTCTGATATAATGCTGGAAATATTAGGATTTGGGTTGTGAAATTTGGATAAATCATAAACATTATGTTCTTGAATAATATTTACTTGCATCCTAAACCAATTCATATTTATGGGGGTATCCTTGTTTATGTGAATTGCTTTCAACTTTCAGGTGATGCCATTATCGGGATTCTTTGTAAGCAAACTCTTAAACCTTCCATCACATTATGCAGCAGGTTTAATATTAGTTGCCTGCTGTCCTGGTGGTAAGAATTTGAACCTAGTGTTCTATGATTTCTTTCAACGCTTCATCTATTTTAATCACTCTTTCGTTGGTTGCAGGCACGGCGAGTAACCTTGTTACTTATCTTGCACGGTACTTGGATTCTCAGAACTGTTATTTCCAAATAATACTCTTATTAAATGGATTTGTGGATATTTGTAATCTGATGGCCTATTTGTTTTGATAGCGGAAATGTTGCACTTTCGGTGATAATGACGGCTGCAAGCACTCTAACAGCTGTGGTTAGTATGTTGTAAATTTTTTAGTGCTATCTTATTCTTGGTTTTTCTGTTTTAATAATCTGATCTTGATGAGTAAAAAAGCAATACCTTTTCCCATGGGAAAGCATTACAGTCAATTACAAATGGTGCCATGTATTTCTCAATTTCAATATCATATTGTTTGATTTAAAAACAAATCTGGGTTTAACTGCAAATGGCTGGCTAACACAAGTAAATATGCGAGGGTCAGACAAAATGAGCTATTACAGTAAGTTTGATAGATGAATTTAATTTGTACAATCAAATATGAAGGTTATTTCATGAAGATTTTAAGCTAATCCTTAGAATATCAGATTTGTTGATGAACTAAGATTGCTTTCGCAGCAAGAAAGCATGAAACTGAAGAGTAGCAGAGTTTCGAAAGGGAGAAGAAAAGAGTATTTGAAAAGATTATATGAATAGAAAAAACTAGTTTTACACTCTCTACCTATTACATTATATACTAGCAGCCCCTTAGCCACTGACCACTAGCAAAACAGAAGCTATAAAATATCTCTAACTTTCACTTTTGACTAGTTTTTTTTCCTTTAAGTCCTTAACCTATACATAGACCACTGTTGATGTTGAGTTTCCTAATGTGTAGACCTTTGATCAAAGTGATAGATAAAAAGGAGCAAAGAAAGTATTATATGAAACTAATTTGTGATATGAAAAAAACTATAATTAGATTGGTGCAGGATGATTAAATTGAATGAAATATCAAGCATGGACAATTATGTTGTGTTACACTTTATCAAACTTCTCAAGAACTGCCATTAATCAATTATATGGAAATAAATAAGTTGTTATTATAATGATTTTGCTAAAACTTTCACACACAAACTGATTGAAAAGTGAAAATAAACATTATTGCAGGTCATGACTCCTTTATTGACAGCTAAACTTGCGGGCAAGTATGTAGCTGTGGATGGATCTGGTTTATTGATTTCAACATTGCAAGTAAGCTTTCTTCTTAACCACCATCTCTATTTCTAATTTCGTTTGATGTTTTCTTTGACATCCCTACCGTTCACTCTGAACAGGTTGTGCTGCTTCCTGTATTGGCCGGCGCATTGCTGAACCAATATTTCCAACCTCTTGTTAAATTAGTCTCTCGGCTGATGCCACCCATGGCAGTAGCAACTGTGGCAATCTTATGTGGAAATGCAATCGCGCAAAGTTCTTCAGCAATCCTTATGTCTGGTGGACAAGTAATTTTAGCATCCTCCCTTCTTCACGCTTCCGGATTTTTCTTCGGATATATACTTGCAAGAATGCTTGGGCTAGATGTGACAACATCGCGAACCATATCTATTGAGGTTGGCATGCAGGTAAGTTGTTGCCATTTAAAAAGTGAAGCTCTTGTTTTTAATTATTGGCTCAAATTCCACATTATCAATTTACCAGCTTCAACTCCATATTGCAGAACTCTGTTCTTGGAATTGTTCTGGCTACTCAGCACTTTGGGGATCCCTTAACTGTGGTACCCTGCGCCATTTCGAGTGTGTGTCACAATATCTTTGGTAGCATTCTTGCCGGAATTTGGCGACACTCTGCGCCTGCCGAGAAAAAGGATTGAAACTTGTAGAAAGTCCTTTGCATGTAATTATGATTGTCAAATGGTTTAGTTTGTAAATGTTTCAAGCCAAGCGACAATGTACAACCTTAAATCTTCTTCAATGACTCATAAATCAAAATAAATTTGGCATTTATGTATCGTAAAGTATTATAGAGTCATATGTAATTGTTCTTTCTTCATTACTCTATAGTACTGGTCATCTCCAAGGCATTACTTACCCTATAAATTTATTGACTAAAACATAACAGCATAGATATCTACATTACTGCAATGTGAAACATAGCTTAGGGTGCATCGTTAGAGCTAGTAGGAAATTTGTGTTTAAGGTTGATAATCTTAGGTAGATGAACATGAATGCAATAGTAAATTATGTTGATCTATCCCTCATCATAATGCATGGTTGTGAAGTCTTTGTGGCAAACGACTTCTGGAAGTTTGGTCAAACATTTTTAGAATACGCAGATATATAATGTTTTAGCTTGTTTTTCATTAACAAACCATTCTTTAGGGTTATGATGTTAAGTGTACATAGCCCTTAAGCACTTAAGTTGCCCTTATATATGCAGTTGAGCACATTTTCTTCTTTTCTTTTTTTTTTTTCAAAGTCAAATAATTCCATTCATGAAATGAAACAAACATATAGATATCCATATATAGAACAAGTAAAAGAAACGGAAAACTCCCAACGCTCTACTATAGAGGTCACATCATATAATAATATAATAAGAAAAATAAAAAAAGTAAAGTGTTCATCAATTAGGAATTGGGGATTTGTTGAAACTCTTTTTGCAGCTTTAAAGTCCACGCCATTATCTCTTCCATACTAGTTGATACATTATCAAAGATGAACCTGTTCCTAACCTTCCATAAAGACTAGCTCAAAATCACATCATCATCCTTTGAGAGGAGTTATTGGGTTGGGTACGCAAGATCCCCATTCTTAAGTTCTACTCAACATAGAAATCAGAGTCTTCGGTGCCCCTTCTAGCAGCCGGTAAACCCATTTTTGACCAAATCTCCTTTGATTTCTCACAATGGAAGATGCAATGATTGATTGTTTTTCTGGGAATTATAAGCATCTTCGGCAGGTGGGTTGAATCGATGGGATGCGTTGATGAAGCTTTTGTAGCACTGAAAGCTTTTCATGGAAGCCCCTCCAGAGAAAAATCTTAATCTTCGTTGGGATTTTCAGCTTCCATAGTTTTCGCCACAAATTTCGTTGTCTCATAATCTCTGAGCAAAATTCAATGGGAGGATGCGAAAACCTATAAGCCACACGGTACCCAATACTTACTTCATACAAACCACTTTTATTAAGGGTCCAATAAATTTTATCTTCTCCACCCCAATTGTTATTGCTAGCACATGTTGACTAGTGCCCTCAGAAAAAATACTTCTAATTAGAGTTTGATTCCACAGACCATTAGAAAGTATTAAGTCCTTGACTATCAATAGTAGTTGATTTTGCAGATTGAAACTTTCAGATGGACGAACAATACAAGGATGTAGAGGAGCAAGCCAAGGATCACTGAAGATTCGGATACTGCTCCCATCACCAACTCACTAAACCAGCCCCTTTTCAACAACCTTATGCCCTTCCAATATGTTACACCACCCCCCCCCCACGAAGGTACTGCTATGATCTCTGCATTCATTATAGAACTATATTGAAAATATTTATCTTTGAGGAGTCTAGATAGGAGTGATTGTGGATGAGAGACAACTTTTCAACATTATTTTGTTAATAGCACTGAATTCTCAGCCCTTAGGTCCTTAAAACTTAGTCCACCTTCCAATTTCGGACTTGTCATAATATCCCAACTAACTCATGCCATTTTCGCTCTGTACCTTTTTGTTCCCACCAAAATTGGGAGAGTATGTGGTGAATCTCCCTAATTAAAGTGTCAGAAAGACAGAAACATGATAATCAATAAATTAGGATGGTCTCCCAATAGCTTTGATTAGAACATGTCTGCCTGCAGAGGAGAGACGTTTCCTTTTCCACCCTTTGAACTCGCTATCTCATCTTGTCCTTGATTTCTCTAAAGGTGATTTTTTTTTAATTTTTGGATTGTAGAGGGAAGACCCAAATATTTATCATGTGCACCAATATGAGCAATTTTCAATTTCTGAGCCAGTAGCAATCGAACAGCAGGAGGAGTATCATTACTAAAGAATAGAGCTGATTTATGCAAATTAACTTTTTGGTCACTAAACCCCTCGTATGACTGAAGAAGACTGATAATATTTTCATAACTTTTTTCTGACTCTTTGTAAAAAAAAAAATTGAATCATCTGCAAATAATAAATGATTAACAGTAGGACATCTTCGGTTGATCTAAATACTTTCAATGAGATTGTTTTGCTCTCTCTTGTTTAGCAAAAAGGATAATCCTTCTACACAAAAAAGAAAAAGGTAGGGAGATAGAGGGTCTCCTTGACGGATACCTCTATTTGGTTTAAAAAAACCAAAAGGTTGACCTTCAACAACGACAAAGTAAGAAACTGTAGTCACCACCTCCTATATCCAACCAATCCACCTAGATTCAAATATCAGTTTCTCAAAATGAACCAAAGAAAATGCCACTCAACACAATCATAGACTTTACTCATATCCAATTTAGTAGCCATTTCAGTCGATAGCCCCTTCTTCTTTGTCTTTAGATAGTGCATACATTCATGAGTGACTAGGATATTGTCTAAAATCAATCTACCCTTAATAAAGGCACTCTGATTAGGGCTGATTAACGAAGTCATAAATTTTTGTAACCAATGGACTAGTACTTTAGAAATAATCTTATACAAAACTGAGAAAAGGCTGATGGGTCTAACTTATGTCATATTCTTTGCATCAAAAATCTTATAAATGAGACAAATTTGTGTATGGTTGAAGCTCTTGAGTAGTCTACCACGAACAAAGAAACTGCGAATAGTCTTAAAAACATCCTTCCCTACTAAACTCCAATAGAATTGAAAGAATTTAGCTGTAAATCTATCATTACTAGGGGCGCTCTGGAGGTGAACACTAAAGACCGCACATTTTACCTCATTAAAACTGACCGATCTAATTAATTTTTTATATATTAAAATATGTAAAATTTAATTAATATTTTTCTAAAAATATTGGGATAAAAATAAATACTTACAAGCTTGGGGTTTAAAGTGTAATTTTTAAAAGTTTAAAATAAAGTTTTAATAAAATGGTTTAATTACTCTGCTGATCCCTATAGTTTCGCAAATTTTTCAATTAGGTCCATATACTTTTTTTCCTTTTAATTTGGTCCTTGCACTACATTTTTTTTCAATTAGGTCCCTCTTCTCAACATGAGAGTACGTGAAATGGAGAGTGGGGAGAGCGGGGGAGAGTCTTTGAGGGTGGCACATAGCGAGGCAGCCGGCCATGCCGGCGGAAGCAATAAGGGGGAGAGCGGAGGGGGCATGCATCAGGTGAAAAGGAGGGGATTAAAGGAGACAGTAATAAGATTCAAGGTCAGCGGATATCGTTTAGAGATAAAGTTGTTGGTGCCTCAGCAAGGAGAGCTTTGGAGGTTGCTGATTCTCTTGATGGGGATAAGATGGCTACATTAGTTGGTAAGCAAGGCGATTCGGAGATACCAACTGTGACGTTCACTGAAGAAGCAAATGAGATATTGGCAGAGCCCTACAAAGATGCCATCGTGATCAAAGTTCTTGGAAAAAATTTTAGCTATACGGTGATCACGCACAGGCTTAAAGGTGTCTGGAGAACCAAAGGAGGATATGAGGTACTAGATGTCGGTTTTGGCTATTTCGTAGTCAAATTTGATCTCTTGTAGGATAGAGAAAAAGTTCTCCTTGGAGGACCGTGGATGATTACTGGTAGTTATATTGCGGTTAAACCTTGAAGTTCTTCATTCAGACCTTGTGAAAATACTTTTGGGTCTATCATGGTTTGGATAAGAATCACAGGTTTAAACATTAACTATTATCAAGAGAGAGCCATGAATGATTGCGTCAGCTGTTGGCAAACCGATCCGCATCGACTTAGTCACCAAATCTGCAGAGAGGGGAAAGTATGCAAGAGCATGTGTGTAAATTAACTTGGGCTTCCAGTCATAAAAAAATTCAAGTTGATGGTCATATGTATGACATAGAATATGAGCACTTGAATTTAATTTGTGAAAAATGTAGCTGCTTTGGGCACATAACAAGAGAATGTGCGAAAGAGAACAACAACGGCATTAGGAAGGAAAGCACGATGAAGGAGAAAAATTTGTCGTCACTATTTTCGGTGGATAACAACGAGAAAAAGGTAGAAGGTTGTCAAATCCCAGTAAAAAATCAAAATTCAACTTTTGAATTTGGAATTAATGCCAAATCAATTCCAATTATGGAGAAGTATGGAGCAGCGGGTCTTGTGCATGATAATTTGCAAAAATCACGCATGAATAGGGATACTCGTGCAAAAGAGGGTGAATTGGTTACAGTTAATAGAAAAGACAAGGAAAAAGTGGGTAAAGGCCCCAATGTGGTGCCAAAAAAAGCCAATGTAGCAATATGCTCCAATTTGGTGAGTAAAAAATTTTCTTTTGGGTCTAATATCATGCATGTTGGATCCTCATCAAATGCAAAGGTGAAGTCCTTATCAAATACAAATACAAAGGTGGGACTTAAGGAAAAGAAGGATCCTCCATCCACGCTTGACTCTTTGGGAATAACTTAGTTGACTTTCAAGGATCAGAGTACTCCTTTTTTTAAAGCATGACACAAAAGGCAGCGTCCTATTTCACTTCAAAACTCACCTACTGAAGCATTGTCAATGGATTCTCGAGTACAAAAAGAGTTTGATAAAGCTAGTGCAACAACAAACTTGAAGAACCAACCTCAACAGAAGAATGATGGTTCTGCGGCGCAAGTCCACGAGAAGACACTTGGAGACAGGGGTCCATCAACGTGAGATAAAATGATTATACATTCTAATTATTTAATTTATTTTTATGGATTGTGACCATTTAAATATTATTAGTTGGAATGTAAGGGGGCGTCAAATAAGATGTCTCGGGTGCACTGTAAGGAGTTGGTACAAAAATTTCAACCAACTTTTTTTATTTTAGTGGAAACTCATATTGGGTTTGAAACTATGAAAGAATTTTGGGGGAGATTAGGCTATTATCCTATAGGGATTGTAGATGCTATTGGACACAAGGGAGAAATTTGGTTTCTCTCTGCTAATTTAAAATTTTCTTGTAAAATTCTTTGGGTTATGAATCAATGTGTAACTTTGGAAATTAATGGTGGTGGGCGAAGATGGATATGCAGTGCAGTTTATGGCAGCCCTCAAGCCACTAATAGAGTAGAATTATAGAGTCATCTGCTTGATATTGGTTTGTGCATTCAGGACCCATGGGTGGTGGTTGGGGATTTTAATGATATTTTGAGTGTTTAGGAAGTGAAGGGAGGTAATTTCTATTCGAATCGCAGTAGTGCTAAAATCCACTTCTGGGGCCCACTTGGTGAGTGTTTGGGTAGAGCTTTGATGAGATTCACATGCTATGAGGTCTCTTGGGCGTGGAACGCCAACTAGGGGGTCATCTTTGGGCCTTTGGACGCTGGGCTCTGCTCTTTGGGCGCTGGACACCTGGAAGGGGACAGGAGGCTGGCGTTGGACACTAGTTTTGGACCTTCTAATTCGAAGTAAAGTATGGACTATTAATATTGCTGTAAAGCTCTGGAAGTCATCTTTCCATAACCATTGAGAGCACTCCATTTGGACTTTTGTAGCTCCAGAAAATCTCTTTTGAATGTAAGGAGGTCAGATTTGGACAGCATCTGCAGTGCTTTCTCTGTCTCTGAATTGACATATATATTTATATATAATTATATAATAACTATTTGATGATTGATTTTTAATATACACAGTCATCCATTTTTTTATTCAAATATAAGGCATTTCATATATTAAAAATATGCCTTATAATTAAATTGTATGTAAACTGATTATTAGGAGTTAATTGCGTATTGATGACAAAGAAATAGAGACTGTGTTGTAAATTTTTTTGAAAATGTCCGTTAGAAGAAAGAAAAGCGAGTTAAATCCCAAAGTGGTCCCTAAGATTTACGGTTTGCACCAATTTAGTCCTTGACTTACCAATTGCACCATTTATGTCCCCGATTTTGTAAAAATTGCACCAAGGTCGTCCCTAGCCACATCTCCGGGCAAATTAATGAACGTCGGCAGTGACCTGGCACTGAGAAGCCACGCCCGCCTAACCTTCTTTCTTTCTTCTCTTCTTCTCTGAAATCCAGCCCAGCCCGCAGACCTCCACACCAACCTTCCGTCCGTCCATCTGTCCCTACCGCCGGCGACCACCGTCGCTAACCCTCCCTCCTCCCTTCTTCCTTTTCTTTCTTCCCTATTTCTCCATTTCTTTCCTCCTGTACGCAACACCCCTATTCGTGGCGCCACCTCTGTCTGCACCTTTCAGTTCCGGTGAAAATCACCAGCGATGGCAAAACTCTGTGCCGCTACGACACTACCTCCGCTCCTTACGCTATCTTCGTTTTTCGCTCCTCAACGCAGGTTCCATTCCATCCTCTGTGTCTGTTTCTTTTTTTTCTAATTATTTTTTTTATTTCAGTGCCTTTTGATTCTGCTTTTACTGATCTTGTTAGACTTAGGATAGTTGATTATTTGTGTTTCTGGACTGAATATGTATTGGCTGGTTGAAATTTTTGGGTTGATTGATGCTTACATTAAACTGAAATTGCTGTTTATGAATCCTGCATAGAACCTGTTCGATAAATTGCCTGAAAGTTAAATCTTATGTCTGATCATCATAGGTTTCAAATTTTGTTTTCATTAGGCATTGTAACTCATATTGTGCAGTTTTCTATAAGTTTTTATGATGATTGAGATTGAATTTTGGTTATGCACTTGGTGAATGTTCTTGCTTAACACCAAATTGAACTGAAATTTTAGAATTCATTCCTTGTTTGGTGTTATATGTTACGTGCATACAGAGTTAGCAAGTGAATTGATGATATTGCGTATCCATGTAGTTGTTGAACATAAATGATCATATACACAATCACACGAATGCCATGCTAGAAATTGGGATTAAAACTAGGTATAGGGACCGCATTGGGTCAAACAGTTTCAATTGCCACCTCAACTTGCCGTTATCTACTCCAGCGTAGCTTCTCAGTGCCAGGTCGCTGCCGGCGTTCATTAATTTGCCCGGAGATGTGGCTAGGGACGACCTTGGTGCAATTTTTACAAAGTCGGGAACATAAATGGTGCAATTGGTAAGTCAAGGACTAAATTGGTGCAAACGGTGAATCTCAAGGACCACTAAATTGGTGCAATTGGTAAGTCAAGGACTAAATAGAAAAAAAATATTACCCTCTTATAATTTGAATACGAGATTATCGACATAAATTAAAAAAGCGTACTATTTTGATTAATTTTATATTGATGATTATTTAATATAGATTTTAATTTTAATATATTAATAATATAAAATTTTTTACACAATTAATTATATTTATTTTTTTAATAATTATTTATGCTATCAATATAAAACATAATTATTTTTTATGATATAATATATGTAATTATATGTATGTGTAAAATAATTTTACACTAATAATGTCTCAAAATTAAACTTTTATATATATTAATAATAAAGGATAAGTATTGTTTTGGTCCTAAGATTTAGAGTTAAAATTAAATTTGTCCCTAATCTTATTTTGAATTTAAAATCGTCTCCAACGTTTCATTTGGTGTTAAAATTGTCCTTTCAACTTTTTTCAGACCAAAATATCCTTATATTTTTTCTTAACCTAACCCCACCGTTCGCCACTTCGCTGCCACCACCACCACCTTTATTACCACCGACTATTCCTTTTCTCATATCTATTCATTTTAATCCATCAACACAACACAACATAACATTCAAATTAAAAAAAAATTATCATTAACAACACATAACATTCAAATTCAAGAACAATATCAATAACCTCATTTATTTCAAAGAGATTGAGAAGAGAGCGAGACTGCCGGAAAGAGAGAGGAAGCGAGAGAATGAGAGAGCGAGAGGAAGAGAGCTCAAAATCGTGGCCACCACCATCGAAATTGCCGCCGAAAAAGGAAGGAAAAGGAGATCTGGAACCAGAGAAGTCCCTACAAACGCTAACAGAGAAGTAGAGAAGCAGAGAAGCTCAACTTCAATATTCACCACTATCTCAAATCCTTCAAATTCAACAACAACAACAACAACAACAACAACAACAACAACAACAAAGTATTCTGATTTAAAAAAAATTGAAAAATTAATTAATTATAGAAAAAGATAAACGAGATCCAGAGCAAAGTAGAGATAGTAATGTCACTAGTTTGCTTTGCTACTGTTGTCGTCAGAGAAGGTCGTTGACAGCCAACAAAGTAAATGGTAACAGCGTCGTGACCGACGCCGAAGAGGATGTCCTTCAATGGCGAGGCGAGGCGAGGCGAGGGTGCGGCAAGGTGAGGGAAGGGTGCGGCATGGCAAGGCAAGAGTGCAACGTGGCAAGGTGAGGGCAGCCGTCAATCTCAGATCGACGGCGACGAAGGAGTTTTCGATAACAGATCTTTGCCGTGGTTTCCCCTTTCAACACATGCAACAACAGCAACAACAACACAACAACGATACAATTTTAAAGAGCACCGAAATTAGGGCAAGAATGCTTAAGAAGAAGAAGATGAGTGGGTTCAGAGGGTGGTCTGATTAAGAAGAAGAGGAGGAGGAGGAGGAGAAGTAGTGTAAAACGTTGGGGCAAGGGGGTATTTTTATAATTTAAAAAGAATATTTTATTCAAAAGTACGATTTTAATACCAAACAAAATATTGGAAACGATTTTAAATCCAAAATAAAATTAGAGTTAAATTTAATTTTGACTTTAAATCTTAGGAATCAAAACAGTACTTATCCCTAATAATAATATAAATACAAAATAAATCAAATTAATAAACACAACTAAAATAATTAGTGTAATTAAAATAGGAAGAAATATCAAAAGATTCATGCCTGTTATAAAATTACCAATGCTGATCAAACATATGTTTTTTTTTTTTTTTCGATGCATCATATCAAGTATGCAACGCACTAACTCCAAATAATGTATCTATTTACATCATCTAACATAAAGAATACACAACATTATGTTGTATTGGTTAATTGATTAAAACCCAGTGAAAATATCTATCTTAAAGAAAGAGTATTCGCATACAGGATGCATGGATGTAGTTGATAGCTATCTAGTTTGCATATGACAGGGTGAATGCGTAATGGGTTCATCGGATTGAAGGCCGAAATACGATCTTGGAGTTGCTTGCAAATTGAAGCTTCAATAATGTTGTTATATCTTATATGGATATTAATTATTAATTGCATATATTATTATTTTACTTATCGTGAATAAATAAAGACAAGCGGTTGGATGCTTTTGCAACTTGCTCACACAAATACCAAATGCTGTGGGTTTCTTAATCCACATGCTATATGATCGAATCCACATGAAAATTACAGCATCCTCGATCCATTCTTAAAATTTTATTTCTTTATATAAATATATATATAATTGTTTACTTACAAATTTATTCCAATAATTTTTATTCTAAGTTAATATGTAAAAAATAAACACTTAATAAATATTATAAGAAAATTACAATTTCATTTTTTCTTCGGTAGACTACTAATAATTTCATTTAGTCCCAGAAATAGGGGGTTCAAATCCGGACCGATCGAAATTAAACCGCTCATCCAATTCGATCTAAATCGAAAACTGATTAAAACCGCACTAATTCGGATTTGATTGGATTCTATTTTTTACAAACCGCTGGATTAGATCGGATTTCGGATCTACTTTTCATAACCGATCCAATCCAATCCAAACCGCATAATGTGCTCTAACATTATTATTTTATTATTATATTTACAATTATACTTATAACATGTTCAATTTGTTATACATTTTTCTATTATTCATGTATTATTATTATTTAATAAATATTTTATGTTCAAAATGTTATTTATTTATTTATTTTAACTAACCTATAATTTTATTTCTATTGTTATGTTATCGTTAGCTTTTTAAGATATTGTTAAAACTTGTTATGTCATTGTTGATTATTTAAAATTTGATGTTAAAACTTGTTATATGTATTTAATTTTTTTTATTTAAAAAATCGCAAATCCAAACCGA
Source organism: Arachis ipaensis (assembly GCF_000816755.2). Lineage (NCBI taxonomy): Eukaryota > Viridiplantae > Streptophyta > Magnoliopsida > Fabales > Fabaceae > Arachis > Arachis ipaensis. The sequence goes on from NC_029792.2 coordinate 42,804,043, forward strand.
TCCAAACCGTTTGTAATCGGATCGGATCGGATTTTCAAAAAAAAAATCATCCAATCCAAACCGCACCGCACATAAATTAAGCGTTCGGATCGGATGACTTTTTTCCTTGAAACCGAACCAAATCGCACCGCAAACACCCCTACCCAGAAACATTATGGTATTCATAATTTAGTTTTCGGAAGTAAAAAAATCTCATGACTTCTTTGAAAAATAAATAATCATGTTTGATAAAATAATTCAAATTCAGATAAAAAGAATAGAGGTTTTCGAGTATTTTGCTTTATTAAATTTAATAAATTTTGAATATAATGTACTTTATTTTTTCTATGCACACAGTACTCATCAATGGCTACTACAAAAAAAAAAAGGATAAAACTCTATTGACACTAGTTAAGTAGTTAGGGTAAAGTATTAAATTGGTCCCTTAGGTTTGGGCGTAATTCTGTTTTAGTCCTTAAGGTTTAAAATGTTCTATTTGAATCCAAAAAAGTTTTATTTAACATTAATTTAGTCCCACAGTGAGGTCAAAATTAAATAATTAACAAAATGTCCTACATAATAACAGTTCAAGAACAAAATTGATAATCTGGAGGACAAGTACAAGTTTCAGAGGCACAAAATCAACCATTGATGCATCAATACAGAATATATTTGGTATAAATAAAAAAAATTAAAATAAAATTAAAACAAAATAAAATTTAATGATATTTTTGAAATTTTTAACAATTTTGAAAAATATATATATTTTACCCTTAATATTCAAGACAGTTAAATATAATTTGAAGATGGAAGCATATCTAAAAACTTGTCCTGTATTGTGAAATTCTGTTGGCGCCAATGAGTTACGGCCTTGTTTAATTGGAATTGGATAAAGTAGTGTTGTTGGTCTCTCTCTATCCACACACTTTCACTTCGTACCTTTCCCCTTACACCTTTTGCCACTTCTTTATTTTCTCCTCTTCTTCGTTCTCTTCAACTTCCCTTTCCTCCATTCTTTAAAGGTAATAATTAAGTTCTTCTTGCTCTCTAATTACATGCATTATTATTCATATATAATATATGAATGATTATTTGCATTCTGTTTTTATTCAGAGTTTATGGAAGCTGTAGAAGCAAAATCATCTTCTTCATCTGGGTATGGTAAGCCTCCATGGGTATTTAGTGGAAGGTAATTAATTAAGTCTGCAAAATTGTAACAATGAATCTTTCTCTAAGTGTTGTTAATTTGTGGGAAACGGGAATTGTTTCTGTCATTAACTGTTCTGTTTCTTTGTTTATCAGTGCCTTGTATCAACTCCATCTTGTGAAGGCAGAGAAAGCTAGAAGATACATTCCAAAAGAATTCAAATTGGTTGAAGCTTTTGGGTAGGTCCAATGTTGTAATTTCCTCTCTTTAGATTATAAATGCAGCAATTCTTTTATGGGTTTGAGTCTTTAGGCGATTTGTAAAATCATTCTAAAATCTTCTGAATTTTGATAAGACTTGTAAATTACGTTAAACTTTGAAATTAAACAGAGGTTGCATTGATTATTACTTGACACAGATACACTTTGGGTGGCTTCTTTCTAGCCAGCTATGAGGACAGTCCCGCCGGTGTCTTTGACGAGGTACGGTTCACTTCTCATTCTTGCTCTTTTATCTTTTTATTTAAACGAAAATGTTAGAAAACCAATATTTTAATAAAAAAATTTCAAAATTTGGTTTATTATGACTCAAACTCAAGACAAATATAAAATTATAATTATCTTGGGTTCCTTTTTATCTTTCATTATAATGAAAAAAGCTTTATTGAAACTAACTCGTTTACAGTTTGAAGTGAATAAAATTCACCATCCAAGATTTAACTTAATGAAATTCACATTAGTGAGTTTTTCCCCCCTAAAAAAAGGTAGTATTTATAAAATACAATCATACTATATATACATAAAAAATTGAGATTACTAAATCAATCAATTACCTATATATATATATATGTGTGTGTGTGTGTGTGTGTGTGTGTGTGTGATAGATTTAATATCTTACTTTTTGGTACATAATATTAAGCAGTAAAATTAAACAATTAGCCTTTAGAACATGCACTTTTAATTTGAGTTTCTTAGTACCCACATGTTTAGTGAAAGTAATAGACAAAAATCAATGCAGACAACTTGTACAAAAATGGTATCTGAAAATTGGCCTTAGAATGGTTTTGTTTCTACACATGGTTATTTAACATTTTTTAAGCAATGCAACCAACCAACAACCCAATTAGAAAGAAAAAGACATCAATTATTGTTGTTCACTTGACTAATTCAATGTATTGTTAACACTAGATCTTTGTTATTATATGTATAGCAGCTAGTGGTGATTGCAGGACTTGTCTGGAACCGCCCAACATCTTGTGCGTATGTTCCAACTCTTTTTCTATTGCCACTTCAATGATACAAGTTAAATGGGGGTTGTATTACAAGGTTAAATTTTGAATCTTTAATTCATTGAATTAGACCATTATAAAAGTTTTTAAGGTTTTTCTTTTCGTATTCTTTTCTTATAAACCCTTTAATACATCTAGAAAGTGGGACATAGGAAACTGAAATTTTTTTAGATTACAAATTAAAATTTTAATAATATTTATTTTTAAAAATATTCTTATCTAACTTTTCAAATTTTTATTCTACTCTTTATACTATCATCACCTCTCCAACTGACCTCTATTCTACTCTTAATCTTTCACCTCATTGTTGCACTTACTCCCACTAAATCAAATAAAATACTGAGAGTTAATTTAATTTTTGATTTTTCATTTTTGTCTCTTAATAATTTCTGCTTCTCAGTTTCTATTTTTTTTAAAATATTATAAAATACAAAATAACTAAATCCTAATAATTATTAAAATTTAGCTAATCTGTGTCTTTTTTATGTAAATTTTCGTAATTAACAACATTAATATGTATTCTGAAGGCACACAGCAAAGAACTTTTTCTTTTTAATATTGTATTACTAGAGGTGAAATCCTTTATCATGAACCAAATTGTGTGTTGAACACAACTATGGCCATTTACAAAACGTCAATGACGTTTTGTGTTTCTTCAATTAAAATAATATTTTTCTAACAAAACGTCAGCGACGTTTTGTGTTTTAATAATTAAAATAATATTTTTTTATTACAAAACGTCAGTGACGTTTTGTTCTTTGATGATTAAAAAAAATTTTTTATTACAAAACGTTAGTAACGTTTTGTGCTACTACCACAACCCTGTAGAACACCAAAATCATCAAATATTTTTGTATTTCACATTAAAATTATCCATATATAAAAATTTTAGCCACACAGCAAAATCTCAAATATATTATTATTTCATGAAAAGTGGAGAAGGTAAATAGGGTGTTGCTTCAAAGTAACGAATGTTGTGGTAGTTTCACAATCAGAATTGGATTGGCTTGATGTTGTTGATAAGCCTAGAGGCAACAGCAATAGTGGGATAACAAATGAAATATTATAAAATTGAAACCTCATTGCAATCATGCATGGTTGTCACTTGTCATTGCAACATTGACGTGGTGGTGGCTGAGCTAATACAGCTCCTCGGGAACTGAAGGACCTACATTTATCTTAGTGGTATGAATGCATACACTTGATTACCCCTTCATCATCATTCATCACACCCCTCAACTCGTGAAAATAAAGTTACAAAATCCTAAATTGCTCCATATTTATTTATTTTAATTTCTCATTTTTCTTTATTAGATTCTTAGCTTTTAAATTTACAAACTGTGAGATAGATCAATTTTTGTTTCTAACCTGTAAAAGTATGAAATAATAAGGACTAACATATGCTCTTTGTAAATTTAGAAAATAATCTAGATCATTTATAAATTTTGGAACTAATTAAGGGATAAATAAAGACTAAAAACTGAATTGTTCACTCAACAAAAAAAAAAAAAGTCTGAAGACCAATTTGAAATTTTTCTACAAGAGTTATTCTCAATTTATAAATTTAAGTACCGAAAAATTCAACTGCATAAGCATAATTGATGATTGATTTTGGAATACGTGTAGCACATACTACATATGATTTAGGAAAAATATTTTAAATTAACACTATTTTTTCGAAAATTTTCGTAATCTAAGTAAATTTTTGAAAAACGACTTAGGTTTAGTTTGGGTTAACAGTTTAATTAAACTCTTTTTGGAAAAATAGCTTAAATAATAAATAATTATATTAAAAGTAGTTTATAAATAAGTTATTTTTTATTTAAATTTTTAATTTTAAAAGTGTTTATTTTATAAAAATGTGATAAAAAGTAGTAGTATTATAAGAGAAGTCATTTTTTAACTTCTGTATAAGATTTTAAATAGCTTCTTAAAAAGCTGCAATTTAATTTTAAAAATTATTCCAAACATTAATACTACTACTTTTCATAAATCAAAAATTCAAAAAAATTATTTTTAAAACTTTCTAAATAGACCTTTGTAATTTAAAATTTATAATTTATAATTTAGGATATAAAATTTAAAATAAATAAAATAATTTTAAAAAAAATGACTGATATTAGTTAAAAAAAAGATAGTTAGTTAGCAATATTTATTGTTTTATTATTCAATTTTACTATCTAATGAATTATGATTGTATTTGTTTGAGAATAATTAATTAGGTTTAGTTATAGTAACATACATAGCAGTAATTTTCTTTTTCTTTTTCTTTTTTTTACCTTAACAGATGGGCCACGAGGGTGTACGTGAACAGTAATGATGCTTGTTATCATGGACGAAAGGTAACAGACTAACAGAGGACAAGTACAAAATAGTTGTAAAAATTAATCTTCATATTTTTGGTCAGGATTTGTGCTTGAAATTTTTTTTCCTCATCTTGGATTTGTGCTTGATTATAGTATCAACTGTGCATTCTCTTACAGGAAGTGGGTCTTCCAAGTCAGATTGCCAAGTTTTCCAAGGTAGAATTTTTTTCTCTTTTTTTTTTTGGTAAGAGAAATTTTTTATCTTCTAAGAAGTGCTTACCTTTTTTTTATGTGTTTTGTTTAATGAAGGAAAGATGTTATAACCCGAACATTATTTCGGTTTTCTGCCCATTTATTAGGCCCAAAACAAAATCTAGTTTGTTAATCTTATAAATTACAATTAAAAAAGAAAAATAAAGACTAAGAGTAATAAGTAATAACACAAGTAAATCTGAAAAAACTTGCGAGTAGATTTTAAGGGGAAAAACTATCCAGTTTATGAGAAAATTTTATTCATAAACTTATAAGTCTTCGAAATAAAAAAATATCAAATAAGTTTTTGAAAAAATTGAATACTGGATTTATGGGTTTTAAAAAATTACAATTAAAATACTTGATAACTCTTTTTTTTCCTTAGATAGCTATAAGTGCTTCACAAAATTTTTAAAAATCTAATTGTTTTACTTGAAAAAATAAATTAAAAAATAACTATCAATTAACCTAACAAAATATCCGATTGAGTACTTATAAACCAAATTGGGCCAAGGATATATGATTTTGTTTATTGTTGAAACAGACAATTAGAGCAATATCAGGAGAATCTAGTGATAGAAGCAGTGGATTCTTGAACATGATAGGAATTGGTTCTATCTCATGCAATAATCAGAGGGATCAAGGTCTAAATGTTGAAGTAATCAAAATCAAATGTCTCGAGGCAGCAGATGCTTGTAACATTAGTCTCACAAGTGCTGATGGTGAGTGGATTTGGTTGCTCATTTGGTTCCACTAGCCCTGAGCTTCCTACATTATGTTATATATGTGGGAGGTACATTTTTTCATAATTTTTTCATAGTTTTTGAGATCTCAATTGCACCAACTATGTCTCTAAGATTGGCAACAGTGCACCACGTTAGTCTCTAACCGCGTGATGATTCAGTTGATAGAAAAAGACTTAGAGACTAATATAATATACTTTTGCCATTCTTAGACACGTAAGTTGTACAATTGAGATATCGAAAAAAATTTTTGTGCACGTGGCTTTGGAGTTTAACCCCTTCATTTTCATTCTAAAATAATTGATGATTAATAAGCATTTTCAACTGGCACATGCTGTGATTAAGATGCTTCTCACGATGTTGTTTGGTTTTATTTGATCATCATTATCTTTAAACGAGTTTCTAATAAATAGTACACCCCATTATCATAAATGCGGTCTCAACTATAAAGAAATGTGGCTGAGGAGTTGCTTTGTTCACTATGTTTTGTTCTTTTAAATTCCCCCTTAATTTGTGATTAGTTTATGAATAAGATATTGATTGATGTACAAAATATTTTAAATTGCGGTGGCTTTCATAGGCACCAATAGCTGGATGGGGCCTCCAATTAAAATGTCGCTTCCAAGTTTCAGGTAAGTAAGCTTGAAATATATAGATTTCAGTTTGTCAGAGAAGTCAGAAGTCAGAAGCAATGATAATCACTTTTTGTTCTAAAATTGCAGTGGTGGTACAGAGTATAATCCCAACCTCCTTAAGTACTCTTGCCGGATTGAATGCAGGTTTTCTCTCAAACCTCAAAAGTTGATGAATATTTATTCACTTGTTTAGTATTTAACTTGCAAATGCTACAATTCTGAAATTTTATACAACTTAACATAGAGGTCGTTCACACATAAATTTCACTTGAATACCTTATGCATGCTCTTTAGAACTTCTTCTTTGACCCTATATTTCTAACTTCTAACTTCTAAGTGAATGCTCTATCAATCTTCTTCTTATTTGTCTAAATCACTTGAGATAAGATTCCATCATATTTTTCACAATGGGCACTACTCTAATCATTTCGATCATACTGAAATTATGTTCATATCCATTGTCACATAGCAATTCATTCTGTACAACATAGTTAGTCACTTAGTCTCATGAAACTGCACTAAAATTTATTCTTAAGTTTTAGAGTTAAGATCAATGATACTAGGAACAATTTAAACAAAATTACACTACCTGTAACTTTTTATAAGATGTAAAATTTATTGAATCACCATAACATGTAATGAAGATTATTTATATCAAATTTGATCGAAATTAGACATCAATAGACATGTAATTGAAGAGCCATTTGTTTATATATATATTTTGAATGAATACATTAGTCGATTTTCAAAGAAATAAAAGGTAGGAAATGATTTTGGATTGATATGAAATTTTTTAGCAATGATCTATAACATATATATGTTTTTCAATCCAACGATTGATTTCTTAAAAATTTTCTTTAAGAAAATGTTCTTTAGGTGTAATATTGACTTAAATGGACACCGATGTTATTTGATCCTAACTCTAAATTTAAGCATTTTATAAGTATTTAATTATATGACATTATATTAACAAAAATAGTTACTACTTTGTGAACTTGTTACTTAAACAATAATCTAAACAAACAAATCTTATTGGATATATGCAACATCTAATTAATTCATGAAAAATAAACTCATTAATTTATTTTCTCAAAACATAGCATTTAAATTACGTGTGTTCATTTGATATAGGGTGCAAGCAGTGCAGCCATTGAAGGTTTCAGGGGCAATCCCTTCAACTTCAACAAATGATGAGAGAGAACAACATAATAGTGACGTAGCTGAAAATCATGAGAGTTTCAGCACTTATGTGATGTTATCAAAACCCATTTTAGCACTTAAGTTTAATCAAATGAAGATGCATGTAGAAGCTCCTGTTGTGCTTTCCCAATTCTCAAGTTCCATAGAAACTACTGCCAGTTCTCTTCCATAATGACTTTCTTTTCTTTTCTTTTCTTTATTCCCTCAAGTTCAGGATTTGTATTAAGTGGAGAGAAGCCTATTAGAATCACCAATCACCAAGTCCTCTATCACTGTTGGGCACTGTTTTAACCATATACAATCACCCCGATGTAGGTGTTAGATTCAGAAAGAATACTTCAATTTGTATTCCAATTTTGTATGCAACTCGAAAACATGTATTTAGGTAAATAAAGTTGAATTTGTCGAAAAGTGTAACTCTTTGGTTATAAAGAGTCAAGATAATCAAGAATCAGGGTGATTAGTTATGACAATTGTAGAGAACTAGTCTTAGTTTAAGTGTGCTATATAAGTAGAGAAGTAAAATTCTATTTAGATTTTTTTAGTGACTTATTGTTTTTCTGAACTCAATTCAATGTTGCTATTTTTTAGTTTTCTATTTCCCTTTTTATCTTTTTACTTTTCTGCTATCAAAGCTACCGCTGCAAGAATTCTTTTATGGCATTACGAGCTTCAGGTGTTTGATTCATGGCTTCCCGAATGAAAATTCTGCCAATTCTAATTCCAACAACACTCCTCCCTCCTCTTTTGTTATCAACAATTTTTCCTTAAATTTCTTCAATACGGAACCCTTTTACCCAAACAATGACAAACTTAGTGATAATAATCACAAAACTTGGCAACAACAAGCTCTCTTTGCAATTTGAGAACAAGATCTTGAAGATCATCTCCATCCAACACGAATTTCTCTTCAATTTGATTCCACGGCAAATAAGCAAGTTGGGATTGAATCTCAACAATTCAAACAGTGGAGGCAGGATGACTATAATCTTGGCTCATGGACGCTCGCAGTGACCGATCCAGAAAATTTTAATAGTGGGAGTAAAATATATATAGTATAATAATAATTTTATAATTATACTATAGTATTATAAAATATGATTATTCCTCAAATTATTTAACTAACAAATTAAAACAATAAAATAATTTACAATAGTAAATAATTTAAAATTTCATTCTTCTGAGTTTCATATTTTGAAAAGATTGAATAATCTTTTTATTGTCAATACAATCAAACGTCTCTCTTTCTATATATGTCACTAAACAATCATTTAAAAATTCATCTCCCATACGGTTGCGAAGCCGACTCTTTATGATGTTCATAGCAGAAAAAGTTCTTTCAACTGATGCAGTTGCTACAGGCAAAACTAAAGCTAACTTCAAAAGAAGAAACACTAATGGATAAACAATATTTTTTCGAGTCTCGACCAATTTCTGAGAAAGAGCACCAATCCCATTTAAGTTTGAGAATTGATCATTAGAATGTACATCTAATATGAAATTCTCAAGTTGACTATCAAGTGCCAAAAGTTGAGTAGAAGAAAATTCTAATGGATAGAATTGAGCTAACTAGATCAACTTCTCCTTATCAAATGCAAGAAATGAGTGTCTTGGATTCAGACAAGCTATACAAAGAAGCAATTCAGTATTTACCTCTGTAAAACGATTATTGAGTTCTTGAAGTTATCTATCAACTACTTGATAGAATATCTCAACTTGAAAATGATGCAAATTTGAGATCTTTTGAACTTTGCGTCTTGATCTTCCTTGTGACACAAATATATCATCCATTTTTGGAACGGTAATGTTATGTTTGTCACAAAACAATGAGACTTCATCAAGTAAAAGAGACCAACCATCATCTCTTATAGTTTGCAACCGTTGCTTAGACACTTTAACCAATGCCATAGCATTTACAATGTCTTGATCATTCCTTTGTAACACTTGAGATAATTCATTAGTAACTCCCAAGATATTTTTCATCAAGTGCAAGTTGAAAATGAATTCAAAAGATTGAATGACATTCAATAAATGACATGCTTCAGCTCTTTGTTCTGAATTATTTCCATCTTCTTCAACATATTCAAGAACATTGATCAGGAAGGAAACAAAGAAATTAATCGAAGTATAGTTCCATAGTGTGAACCCCATCTAGTATCTCCAGCTCTTTTCAAAGTTATTTCTTGATTCAAACCACGTCCACTAGAAATTTCTCCACTTTGTAATGCTTCAATTGTCTTAGTCATTTGACTATCACAAAGCATATCTCTTCGTTTACACGAAGCTCCAACAACATTGCACAAATTGGTTAACAAATTAAAAACCAAAGCAATTTCAACTTGTTTTTTTACAACCGTTACAAGAGCTAACTGAAGTTGGTGGGCAAAGCAATATACATAGAAAGCATAAGAATTTTCTTTCAATATCAAAGTTTTCAAACCATTAAATTCTCCTTATATATAACTTGCACCATCATATCCTTGGCCACGTACTCTTGATAAACTTAAATTATATGTTTCTAATAATGACTCCAATGCTAATTTTAGAGATAAAGCATTAGTATTAGAAACATGAATAAGACCAAGAAAATGCTCCCTAACTTGCCCTTCTTTATTCACATACCTTAAACAAACTGACATTTGCTCCTTAATAGAAATATCGCGAGCTTCATCAACCAAAACAACAAACAATTCATCCCCAAGATCATTTACAATAGCTTTTGTCGTTTCACTTGCAGCCGCTCTTACAATATCTTTTTGAATTGAGGGAGCTCTTAGTTTAAGATTCCCACGAGCATTTTTAAAAGCATGATCAATCTCTTCATTATGTTGTGTAAGAAAGTTTAGAAGTTCCAAAAAATTTCCTTGATTAACAGAATCATCTGTCTCATCATTACCACGAAAAGGCCAATCCTTGTCGCAAAAGAAATCTAATACAATCAATTGTGGTTGTCAAGTGAATTTGATAATTCTTTTTAGCCTGCTCAGATTATTTTTCAATAGCAGCACTAATGTGTTGTTTTGGCTTCATAAGTGCTTCACATTTTCTCCAAGCTTGATTATGAGCACTATTATGAATCCCAACATGAGTTTGTAATCTGTCCTTTTTTTTTTCCAATTTGAAAAGCCATTGGTTATAAAAGCATCGCCACTTTCATTCTCAAGTTTCATAAGATAATAACAAAGACAAAAAACAGCATCTTTTGATATACTATACTCTAACCAATTGCCATAATCATCAAACCAACTAGGATTAAATCTTCAAAAAGAAGAACCACAAGCAGTTTGCGAAAAATCATGAGTCCTTGGTTGACAAGGACCTTTTTGCAAATATGCACATCTAACTTTGTCTCTGTCATTCGGATAATAACCTGAAATCTTTGGTCATTGTTCTGGATCTGCTATGAGACTCTCTACTTCAAATTCTAAAAACCTCCTCTTGTTAGAAGAGGTCGATGAATTGTTTTGGGATCCAATCTCCAATGATGAAGTTCTTTTGAAATATTTCTCCATTACTAATAGAATAAAATTATAAACCTAAATTAATTAATTAATAAAATTAATTTACAATTCTTCTCAAATTGAGAAGTTCAGTATAAAAATATAAATAAAAAATTGATCCATTAACAACAGTAGCAAGCTAGCAACTAATAATATCCCAAATTTCTAATTCAAAATAATTAACAAAAAATTAATGAAACTAAAGTATCAATTACATCAGAACAAATTCAATCACAAATTCACAATTTCTAAACCAACTATATCAAATTATCATTTATCAAACAATGAAACAAATGAGCAAAAAAATGAATGAAGCAACTAAGTGAATTAAGTATATGAACTATGTGCTAACTATTGATTATTATTTAGTCACATAAAAATACAATACTCCAACAGAACTTGAATCTCAATTAACATAATGAATTTGGTTAGTTGCTCATAATTTCTTGTTTCAACTTAACAAGAAAACCAACAAAATTACACAAAACACAATACCACCTGACCTAAGACCTATTGATTCTTAACTATTGATTCTTATTCAATCACAAACCAATGAAACCATTCCTTTATTCTAAATCCCCATTCGGCCATTCCCCACCCCAAAAGCTTATTTATTTATAATATACATATGCTATAATTAATTGGTTACAAGATAGACTTGAGAATTTTTTGTTGTTTACCACTCTTGATAAGTTGATAGGTTGATTTGGGTTCTCAATCATGTACCAAGAGGCAAACTAAACTCCAAGAGGATGACCCAGTAGCGGTGTGGCACCAGCGGTAACAGAGAAGAGGATTGTAGAATAAAAAACCAGTCAACCAGAACTCCAAAAGTCCAGAAGAAATTGATGTTTGTTGAAGAAGAAGGCAGAACCGTAGAATCAGATGCCAAATTGCTGAGTGCCAAAGGAAGGAACGCAGAAGAGGAACGCAGCGGCAGATCCACACAAATCATAAGCAGTGACGAAAAAGAAAGTAGAACCTGAGAAGTGAGAACCATTAGACGCGGCGTGGCGACGATGCAAGGAGAAACTGACGGAGAACGGAGCCACGCAGGAGAATCACGGTGATACAAGGAGTCGCGGGGAGCAGAAACGTGAAGTGACAGGGAGCTAGTGACACTGCCACACAGCCCACACTGGCGGAGCCACGAAGCGGCAGAAACGCGGAGTAGCAGTCTGGCGGCAGTAATTCTGGGGATTGGAGTTTGGAGGGCAGAGGCTGGAGTAGTTAGGAATTTGGAGAGAAAGGGAGAAGAAGAAGAACAGTTTAGGGATTTGGGGCTTTGGGTTGGGGCTGGGGGCAAAAGTAATTATATAATGGGGGCAATCTTGACATTTCACTAAGAACTACTCTCTATTATTTGAAATTTGACTGGGGGCAGTTGCCCCCACTGGCTTATGCATAAATCCGTCCCTGGATGCTCGCCTCTATGGATTCTGGTTTCAAGAGTAAAATGGTTGGGTGCATCTTTGCTCATGAAATTTGGGGAACGATTGAAGAATATTTCGAGAAATCCATCAAGTATAGGGTCAAACAACTCAAAGCGCAAGTCAAATTGGTCAAGAAACATGATATGTCTGCTCAAGATTATATCCCAAAATTTAAAACCTTTCTAATTCTTTGGCAGCCTTAGGTTACCCTCTTTCGACAGAGGAACATGTAGAAGCTATTCTTGAGGGTTTAAATGAAGACTATCAAAGTCTTTGAATCACAATCAATGCAAAACCTGAAATGCATAGTCTGTGTGAAGTGTAAACTCTGGTATTGACTCATGATGACATAATGAATAAGTTCAGAAAGCCAGATAATGTTCTTATACAAGATAATTTTACTCAAAGTTCTTTTCCTTCTATGCCAAATACTATAAGAGGCAGTCTGATTAGAGGAAGGGGGAGAGGTGGAGGTCGACCTTTTAGAGGTGGCAAGTCTTTTTATCAACAACCAAGACCTCAATGCCAAGTTTGTGCCTGATTTGGACATATTGCTTGGCAATATTTTCATAGATTTGACCAACAGATTCCTCCGCCATCATAAATTCAAGACACTCGAATGAACAACTACAACTCTCTTTCATCGACTGCTTCCACTTCATCACAAGTGAATTCTATTGCATCCACTCCTCCTCCACCTACAAATACCTTTCATAACCCTGCTGCATTTCTTGTTGCACCATCTACTGTCTCTAACCTAGCTTGGTATCTAGATACAGGTGCATCTCATCATGTAACATCGTCTCAATCTAACTTGATTGCATCATCTGAATACACAAGGCCAGAACAACTGCAAATTGATAATGGAATAGGTATTTTTATATCTAATGTTGGACACTCTTTTTTGTATTCTTTATTTTCTAAAAGATGGTTCTCTCTACAAAAGTTAATTCATTATCCTAATATAACCACAAATCTGATCTCGGTATCTAAATTTGCTGAGGATAACTTTATTTATTTTGAATTTCATGTCTTTTATTGTCTTGTTAAATGCCAATCCACCCAGAAGGTTCTATTGCAAGGTTTTAGACAAGGAGGCTTATATCAGTTTTCTAACATTGTTGTCCCTTATCATTCACAAACAGATTCATGTCCTAAAGCTTTTTTTTATCTCTCTTCCTTCTTTTGATTTGTACATAAGAGATTAGGACACACTGCCACCAAGTATTATGTCACATTTATGGATGCATTCTCAAGATATACCTATACTTTCTTACTTTCTCACAAATCTCAAATTTTTATAGCTTTCATTCAATATAAAAAGTTTATAAAGAACTTAACTGATTGCAAATTAAAGGCTTTACAGTCAGATAATGGCGATGAGTACACTTCCAAAGTATTCTCTACCTATCTTGCACAAGAAGGTATTTAACATCGTTTTTCATGTCCACATATCCCCCAACAAAATGGAAGAGCTGAGAGGAAACATAGGAACTTGATAGAAATGAGTTTAGCCATGTTATCCATTGCTCAAATGCCAAAGATTTTTTGGAATGAAGTTGATATTACAGCTACTTATTTGATAAATAGGTTACCAATTCTTATTTTGTCACAAAAATAACTTTTTGAGGTCTTATTTAAACAGAAACCTGGTTATCAATCTCTCAAAGTCTTTGGCAGTGCATGTATTCCTCTTCTTACACTTTATAATAAGAATAAATTAGACTATAAATCACATAAGTGTGTGTTTCTTGGATATGTCCCTAATTACAAAGGTTATAAATGTCTATCAGCTAATGGATGAATATATATCACTAGAAATGTTAAATTTGATGAATCTCAGTTTTCTTATTCTGATATATATATATAATTTTATAACCAAAATGTGCTACATGTCACTTTCTCATTATAATTAGAATCAAATCTTTCCCTCCAAAATTAAGAAATTCTCCCATCCTTCTTACTAATTTTATAACCAAAATGTGCCACATGTCACTCTCTCATTATAATTAAAATTAAATCTTTCCCTCCAAAATTAAAGAATTCTTTCCCTCTCCTTACTAAATTTACAACCAAAATGTGCCACATGTCACTCCCTCATTGCAGTTAAAATCAAATCTTTCCCTCCAAAATTAAAGAGTTATCCCCCCTCCCTCTTCCTTTCTCTATTTCTCTCATTCCTTCAACCACTCTATCTATTTTATATATCATTATCAATATCAATGATTAATTACTAATTTAACAGTTAAAATGTGCAACATGACATTCTTTAATTGCATTAAAATTAAAATTAAAAAATTAAAATTAAAATATACCTATATTATGTATCATATATTACTATCTAATTTAATAATCAAATGTGTCACATGACACTCTCTTATTAAAATTGAAAGAAAATATTTTTCCAAAATATTTTATTTTCATTTCTCTTCTTTCAAATATTTATTACATATAATTTGGAGAGAATACTAATGTTATAATTAAAAGTTAGAATCAAGATTCAATTGTTTTAAAGAAAATTAATTTTAAGTTAATTTTATAACTATTAGTATAATTTTTTTATGCTAATATCTAATTATATTTTTATATTCACAGAAAAAAAATATTATTTTTAAATAGCAAGTATAAAAATTAATTATTTCTATTTGTGCAACAGACTTAACACCTAATTAAATGTAAAAGTATACACGTTAAATTATTTTAAATTTTATATAACAAATGTTTAAATTAATTATTAATAAAAAATTAGACTTTTTATATAAAAATAATAACTAAAAATCTTATTATTTGATTTTTTATTTGCAAATATCTTGGTCTTCTTAGACAGAGACTTTTGTCAATCTACGACTTTTTTCTGTAAAAGTAGTTTGATTTTATAAATCTTTTATGCCATGCATAATCTATACTGTCAGAAAAAATAGGCCATAATTTAAAAAAAAATTATCTTCCCGTAATATTATTACGAGTAAAAATACTAATTTCTCTCTAAATCTGATACTAACAAGCTTGACTTAACTAAGACAGATGCATATAGTTCTTTTTATTTTTCAAAGTACCATATTCCTACTATTGTTCCAAATGTAACTTCAGCCACTCATCAAAATTCATGCACCTTAAATGAACAAGACACTCTGATTAGTTCACACATAATTAAAGGTGTTCCTTCGGTCACAACTAATGACTATCCAAGCCATCAATTAGAGGATACTTCTGATCCTAGCCACAATCCTACTCCAACACAACACCAAGGCCTTATGCACTCCACTTTTGACATAGACATGGTTCTTCCCCCTATAGAATTTTTTAACACTCAACCCTCTACAACATCACACCATTCACAACACATTATTCATCACAATACTCATGCTATGATGACAAGGTCAAAAACAATTTCGTCTAAACCAAAAGTATTTTTTTCTTCTGTTTTGTCTAAAGCTAGTGATGAACAACCTCCTAAAATAGCTCATGTTTCTCTAAGTATTTTTTTTGGGAAGAGGCAATGATAGAAGAGTTTAAATCTCTACAAAGAACCAATACTTGGTCTTTAGTGCCTAAGCCAGAAAATGCAAAAGTTATAGGTTGCGAATGTGTTTTTACCATTAAAAGACATCCTAATGGATCTATTCACAAATATAAAGCTAGGTTAGTGGTTCAAGATTTTCACCAAGAAGAAGGTTTTGACTTTGAATAAATATTTAGTCCAGTAATTAGACCTACAACAATTAGGCTGATCTTAAACTTAGCTCTTTCTCGAAATTGGGTGATAAGACAATTTGATTTCAACAATGCCTTTTTGAATGGGGATTTACATCAAATAATCTACATGTCACAACCAATTGACTTTGAAGAGAAGTCTGATAGACATGTTTGTAAGTTGAACAAATCTCTCTAGGACTTTTCATTAAGCTAAGCGCTACTTTGTACTCTTTCGATTTCAATAATGCCAAGTCTGATAATTCTTTATTTATCAAGAAACATACCAATTCTATTATTTATATTCTTTGCTATGTGGATGACATAATTCACATTGTGTGGCTGACATGATTAAGAAATTGGACACTATTTTCTCACTAAAAGATTTAGCTTACTTAAGCTATTTTTTGGGGATTGAGATTCACAAAACTAAAAATAAAAAATTGCATCTCTCACAAACCAAATATATTATAGATTTATTGTTAAAATTGGGGATGGCTCAAGCTAGCTCTATGCCAACCCCTATGATTTCTTCGTTATAATTGTTGTCTGCAGGTTCAGAGAGTTTTGAAGATCCAAAACTTTATCGAACTATTATAGGATCTCTACAATATTTATGCGTCACAAGACTAGATATCTCTTTTGCTGTAGCAAAAATTAGT
>NC_029792.2:42821494-42827823 GCF_000816755.2 Arachis ipaensis
CATGGAGATATTTGAGAGGCACACAGTATCATGGTTTAGTCCTGCACAGAAGCTATGATATGAGATTATATGAATTTGCAGACTTTGAATTGGGCTGCAGATTTAGAAGATAGAAAGTCTGTGTCAGGGTATTATGTGTATTTGGGGGCTAACTTAATTTCTTGGATGTGCAAGAAACAAACAACTATAAGTCGTTCCTCTACAAAAGCAGAATTTAGGAGTGCAGTAGCTTGTGAATCTGAGGTACAATAGCTCAAGCATTTGTTAGAAAAACTGGATATCAAGCTTCAAACTGCTCCAGCTATATATTGTGATAACTTAAGCATTGTTTTGTTAATAGCAAATCCTGTGTTACATGACAAGACTAAATATTTCCAACTTGAAGTACAATTAATCAAAGACAAGATAAGTCAGAAACAGTTACATGTTATGCATATTCCAGGGACAGACCAGGTTGCTAATCTTCTTACTAAACCTTTGACAGCCTCCACATTTGAGAGGCTGAGGTTCAACCTGCGAGTTGTTCCAAGGCCAAGCTTGAATTTGGGGGAAGGGGTGTCGAGTAGTGTAACTCTTTGGTTATAAAAAGTTAAGATAATCAAGAATCAGGATTATTAGTTATGACAATTGTAGAGAACTAGTCTTGATTTAAGTGTGCTATATAAATAGAGACGAAGTAGAATTCTATTTAGGTTTTTTTAGTGATTCATTATTTTTCTGAACTCAATTCAATATGCTATTATTTAGTTTTCTATTTTTCTTTCTTCCTTTTACTTTTCTGCTATCAAGTTACTGTACAAGAATTCTTTTAGAATTAACTTATTTTAAGATTTAAAATTTTTATTTATTTAATTTTATAAAAATTTGCTTAATGTATGTGTTTGTGTGCGTGAAATAGGTTAAAATGCTAAATGTCAAATTTTAATTTAAGAATAATTAATTTTTTATTTTATCACTTTAATAACCTCCTCGATTTAAGAGTTTAATACAAAAAAATATTAGATCAAAAGCTAACAGTATCCCCAATTTCAGACATATCATTTCGACTGTTCTGACTTCTAACATCAAACCACTATAAGAAACATCGTTAAAATCGACGGCTAGGCCGTCGATAATATTAAAAATCGACGGTAAAATAGACGACGGAGGTGGTCGCTATTAGACTTGTCGATTTTTTAAAATTCTAGTAAAATCGACGGCTTGCCTATCCGTCGATAATAATTTAATAAAATCGACAATATTTCCGTCTATAATGAGTTTGAGAATTTTACTTCTTACTAAAATCGATAACGTTGCCCTCGATATTATTATACAAAATCGACGGCTTTTTTTGTCGATATTTGATTCAATAAAATCGACAATATTTTCGTCTATAATATGAGTTTGTAAATTTTACCTGCTTAATAAAATCGACAACATTGTCGTCGATATTATTATATAAAATCGACAACGTTTTTGTCGATATTTAATTCAATAAAATCAACATAATAGCCGTCGATTTAATTTTTTAGGTACCGACAAATTCTTCGTCTGTATTTTATTTTGTTTGTCTATTTTAAATTTTAAAAGCGACATTACAGCCGTCGATTTTAATAGCTATATCTTTTTAATTATTTTTTTATTTAAAAAATAATAAGCAAATAAACTTTTAAATATAAACTTTTAGATAACAAGGCAAAATACATCTATTTTTTCGTCTACTATGCCATGGAGTAAGTATTCTAGAGCAAGGTATCTGTGTCACCCATACCTAAGTTATTATGAGGTTACAAAAAATGATTAAATATAGATTATAGAGGATTAATTTATTTATTTCTTAATGTTACAAACCCAAATGTCCCTTCAAATCTTGTAACACTGTGGTGATTCCAATTCTCTGGTAGCCATTTTGCTAGCCCAAAATCACAAATCTGAAACAAAAACATAAAATTCAAATACATGGAAAGAGACAAGTTTCATAATTTCATAGCTAACAAAAACCAAGAATCTTCGAAAAAGAATATTTGTCTTTAGTGTCTTTTGAATCACAGAATCCAAAGTAAGATATAGCTGTATAGTGTATATACCTGAGGCTTAAAGTCATCAGTGAGTAAGATATTTGCAGCTTTTATATTTCTATGTATAATTCTTCTTTGACAACCTTCATGAAGATATAATATTCCCTCTGCTGTTCCTAATGCAATTCTCTGCCTAATAGACTACGGAAGCTTCTCCTTGGACCCTAATAACAATCACAAGAAATTAGAAACACATGAAAATTTTGAAAAGGTTAAACAATTAATCCTGCATTACCATAAAGAACTGAAGCTAGGCTTCCTTTTTCAGACAATTCAAGAACCAGATGCATTCCACCTTCCACACCATAACCAACCAATTTAGCAGTGTTGGTGTGGCTTACATGAGCCATGATTCCAAGTTCTGATAAGAAGTCACACCTATAGTTTCATCAGCTGTTCCTCTTGTTAGTCTTTTAACTGCTACTAACTGATGATTTGGCAAACGCCCTTTGTAAACCTCAGCATAACCACCCTTCCCAATCAAATTCTCTACACGAAAATAATGTACAATGCATTATTATAACAAAGTAAACTTGAACATAATACTAGTTTTAGATGTTTATGCATTTTGCACAGAACAATTATAATAGTGCAGACTGTAGTACAAAAAGCTAAAATCATAAAATTTTACAACCTTTGAAAAACTAAAGTCACATTGTCATAAGTAACAAAATGTAGCATGAAACTGAAAATTTAAAACCAAATATGTAATAACTAAATACTGACCCAAAAAGTAAATATTCTGAAAGCTAGATATTGAGCTAACAGCCCAACTCTTGAGATTCACTTCCAATTCATCCCCTGGTGTTTTTAAATTATTTGTAACTGCATCTATAGTGGGCCTTGGGAATTGCCCATTAATCAAGATCCCCTACAAAATTGAAAGAAAGAAATCAAGAACTGCAATGAGCTAAAACTTGTTCATATCAAAACACTATATTTGGACAAAATAGTAGAGCCTGTAAACTGAATTTTGTCATTAGGTTTTAGGACAAAATAGAAAACCTTGTGTTTCCTTAGGAATCAGAGTTATGAACTAGTTCACAATTTCCACATCAGCTATTTGTCAAAATTTCATCTAGCATAAATTCTCGTCATAACGAAATATACGATGAGTGATTTGTATAGGTAATATATTCTCAGCAAAGGAAAATATTTAAAATACCTGCAATTTAGATTCGAAATCCTCTGGTGACCAGTGCATCAAATTGCATTCATGATTCAGTTCAAGCTCTCCAGCCACAACCTGTAAGCAACGAGAAAGGTCATCAACATGTCAACATGCCAATCTAGAATCTACAATAATATGAGCAAAACATAGCACTCTAAATATAGCAAGCATCGTACCCCTCGAGTGCCAGCAGTCATTGCAAGAGCAATGAGAACACTAGCTTTCTTTAGAAAGCTTCATGAATCAGATCCTGATATGCAGTATATTGGGAGGCAATGGCTTGAGAACAAATTCCTGCAGTGTGAACCAAACTACCATGATTGTATAGTTAGTCATGTTCTCCAAGTGATCAATGCACAACAGCAAACAGTTCACAGCAGAGTCAACTACACATTTTCCAACCAAAGCAAAAGAGAATGAGATTGGGAAAGAAGCCAGAAGAAAAAATTACAATTGAAGTTTCGTTGCTTCATCCTGATTGGCAAAACAGAGGTCTATATTGCCAGACTCCAATAACTTCATAAGTGGTGGCTTAAATTTCCTCACCATCTTGTCAAAGAAAAGAAGTATTAGAAAACAGTTAGCTTCATTAATTTTTCCATGGAAGAGAATAATAAAAGCAGAAGAAAAACAAATTGTGGTGGTTAGTACCTCAAAATTGGCCAAATCCAAAGAAACAAAGAAGACCTTCCTGTTTGGCCAAAGAGATTGCTGCTTGAATAACTTCCAAATTGAGAATTGCATACCTCAAAACCAGCCACAAGTGCTACAAAGAAGAAATAAATGTGATTGCTTCTTTATAATACAGAGACATTTTAGGAAACCTATGTAGAGAATCAGTGAAAACTTACTCTTGAGAAACTTCGATGCATTTGGAAATGTCTTCAATAGCTGAGAAGTTTCAGAAATAAATATATGAAAAGGATTGATCACATTTAATAAAAAATCATGCTTTGTAAGAAGACACTGATGTAACAAATAATTTTAGTAGAAGAACCTCGGGTATCTTCTTTTCTTCTACAAAAGCAATTGAGATCTCTGCATGGCATATAATAAACTCCACTGCTCCAGCACCTGAGCATACACATACATATGAATGCTAATAAAAGTCAAACTTTGAAAAAAAAATTAAAATACTAATACAGAAGATATTCTTGGTATGAAAAGAACCTAGGAACAAAAGTTATAAACACTAAGGCTTCTGATATAGTATATCTATTATCAATGAGATTCTGTGTTCTTTAAACTTGGGACAATGAATTCAAACTTAAAAGAATCTTTTAAATGATTAGTCATGCTAAAGAAGTTAAGGACTCACCTAATGTATCATACAAAGGAACACAATAAAGTCCATGACCATTACAGGCCTGTAGTTATGTTGCGCTTAGTCAACAAGAAATATTGAGAGGATGACGAAACAAAATGTGAAAGCGAAGAAATGAAAATGAACCTCCATGCTTATTATCCACCCAGGGCAATTGGCACCATAGATACCGCATTTCACTCCCTGAAAATTGGCATCATATTGATTAATCTCAGACTGCAAGAGATGATTCTTCCCTAAGAAAAATAAAATAACTAAATGATCATTTCTAAGCTCTTCATGAAAAAGCGTTGCAAGACACTGAAGTTCTTTACAGATTTCTTCAGCATAAAATGAGGTTACATATAGTTGATCATTGAATCTAACTTAATAAAAAATTAGAGAACTAACACCGAAAATAGAGAAGAATCCTATAAATCCATGTCAGTCATGAAGAAAGAATACAAAATTGCAGGATAACACAGAAAAATAAACAAAAGTAGTGATAACACCCACAATACCTTTCTTCCTTCATCAATCTTTGAATTGAAGACCTATATCATTGAGAAAAGTAGTGAATCATCTACAAATGCTGAGCAAATTTTTTATTGATGAAAAAATCAATTGAAGAACGAAAGAGAGAGAGAGAGTAACTGATTTTGATTGAGCACGATCAATTGAAGGCAGCAGCAACAACGGCACAGAGAGACGAAGCGATTGATGAAATATGATGAATTGATTATGCTAACTAGGTTTCAGTGATGCGATTGTTATTAACAAATGCAAATTCAGAATTTCATTATGAAAATAGTAGATACAACAACTGCAAAAATAAGTATAATAATCAGAGAGACTGAGAGGAATTTACATGAACAGGATGGCGCGGTGGCGGGCTCGGCAGAGGAGGAGAAGAAGAAGAAGAAGCTCTGCTCTCCGATAGAGGACGGCGGGTTTTCTCAATCGTCGGAGAAGAAGAAGCTCTACTGATCTACTCTCTGCCTCTCTCCGTGACGGTGACTCCGTCTCTGGTCTCTACTCTCAAGCGTTGGAGAAGAAGAAGCAGCAGCAGCTTCACTCTGAACTTTGAGTCTCTGGAGGTTTGGGGTTAATATTTGGGAAATTGATTGAAACGAAGGACGCAGGTAATAAACGCGGCCATAATTTTTTGTTGATAAAAATCGACAGCAAGTTCGTCGATTTTAGTTAAATTAAAAATTAACATATTAACCGTCAATTTTATATAATAAATTTATAGCGTCCATCCTATTTTAAAAGAAGATCTCCATCGTTAAAATTTATCGACGACAAAAATTGTCGATATTATAATTATTAAAATAGACAACAGATCCGTCGATTTTAAAGAAAAATAATTATCACCCATTGTAAGATCCGGTTAATTAACGGCTAATTAACCCATAAATGAGAATTTATTCTAGAAAGCCAAAAATGTTATTTTTATGGCTTAATATGATAGAGGAAATTGAGACGAGAATTTCGATACCAATTTTATAGAAATCGGACCAAGATTGGACCGAACGGGCCAAACCTTGGATGTGGTTTTGGGAATTTTGGTAAAGTGTCAATGTGTGAGTTGAGGATGGCTTGATGTTGAATTTGGTACACTTTGATTGATTTCAAAGAAAAGGGATGAAATTGGCATGTTTTAATTGATTTTGAAAAGAGTTGAAAGTAGCTTGTTTTGAAAATGACACTTTGTGGTTTTGAATGAAAATATGGTTTTTGGGCATACTTTGACGGGACATAACTTGGACTACGGATCTTTGATTTGTGCCAATTC
>NC_029792.2:42827859-42832036 GCF_000816755.2 Arachis ipaensis
TTCCTGTAGAGCCTGAGGAATGGACTGACTATGCTTTTGTGCATTCTCTGTATGTGTGTTATGTGCTGTTAGTATATCTGCTTGATATAATTGGCATAAACGTTCATGAGCATGCATTTGGGACTTTGAAGCACTAGACTTCCAATATTGAGACTGATCAACTTAATATCGATTGTTTGGTGTGTATAGGGAGCAGATGGCACCTCGTGGACGCGGTAGAGGCCGTGGGAGAGGACATACGAATGCTCGTACGCCGGAGACTAATCCTAATGACCCGGTGAACTTTATGACTGCGTTGGAGAACATGGCTGCTGCTATGCAAGCCACTGCTAAGGCTCTTGGTCAACAGATGAACAACCATGGTAATGACGGAGGTGGAGTTCAGGGTCCGATGACACTGGCGAACTTTTTGAAGGTTAATCCCTCGAAGTTCAAGGGAACTACTAGCCCGACTGAGGCCGATACATGGTTTCAGGCTATGGAACGAGCACTACAAGTGCAGGTGGTGCCTGAAGGACAGCGTGTTGAGTTTGCTACCTATTTGCTCACTGGTGAAGCGTCGCATTGGTGGCAGGGTATCTGACGCCTCTTGCAGCAGGGTGATGACTATATCACCTGGGATGTCTTCCAAGAGGAGTTCTATAACAAGTACTTTTCGACTTCTGTTAGGACGGCCAAGGAGCTTGAATTGTTGCAGCTGAAGCAGGGTACT
The DNA here is from genome assembly GCF_000816755.2 of Arachis ipaensis. Classification (NCBI taxonomy): domain Eukaryota; kingdom Viridiplantae; phylum Streptophyta; class Magnoliopsida; order Fabales; family Fabaceae; genus Arachis; species Arachis ipaensis. The sequence goes on from NC_029792.2 coordinate 42,828,572, forward strand.
ATGTCCGTATCTGAGTATACTGACAAGTTTGAGGAGCTGTTCAGATTCTCTCGTATGTGTCAAGGGACTCCGGTAGGATATGAGGAATGGAAGTGTGTTAAGTACGAAGGAGGACTCGAGGGCAGCCGTTGAGAAAGGAAGTCACAAAGGATCATTCCCACAGAACCGAGGGAAGAGCTTTGCACCTAGAGGTCCACCCTTCAAGAGGGGAGGTTCTTTTAGGAGGCCCAACAACAACAACTCCCAAGGGAAAAGGTTTGGGAAGCAGCCTCAGAATGATCAAGCTTGTACTAGGTATGGAAGTCACCATCCGGGAGTACCATGCAAGGCCGGATTATCTGGGTGATCGTGGACCGACTGACGAAGTCAGCTCACTTTTTACCCGTTCGGATGACTTACACCCTTGAGGATCTAGCTCGGTTATACATAAAGGAGATTAAGCTTTTGGAACCCGATTAAGCTTGAGTACAGCTTACCATCCTCAAATAGATGGTCAATCCGAGAGGACGATCCAAACACTAGAGGATATGTTGAGAGCTTGTGTTTTGGACCAATCGGCGAGTTGGGATCGGTATATGCCGTTAGTAGAGTTTGCATACAATAATAGTTACCATGCGAGCATCGGAATGGCTCCGTATGAGGCTTTGTATGGGAGAAAATGTCAATCTCCACTATGTTGGTATGAAGCTGGAGAGAAAGGCTTGTTGGGACCGGAAATGATAACTGAGACCACTGAACAAGTCAAGAAAATTCGAGATAGGATGCTTACGGCGCAGAGTCATCAAAAGAGTTACGCCGATCAAAGGCGGAAGCATGTCTTTTGGGTTGACGAACGCTCCTGCAGTGTTTATGGATTACATGAATAGAGTATTCCGTCCGTTTCTGGATAAATTCGTTGTTGTCTTCATTGACGATATACTAATTTACTCCAAGACTGAGGAAGAGCATGCGGAACACTTGCGGACCGTGTTGCAGATTTTAAAGGAGAAGAAACTCTATGCGAAACTGTCTAAGTGTGAATTCTGGAAGAGTGAGGTAAAGTTTTTGGGTCACGTGGTGAGTAAGAAGGGAATAGCCGTAGATCCAACCAAGGTAGAAGCTGTGATGGATTGGAAGCAACCAACCACAGTAACTGAGATAAGGAGTTTTCTGGGTTTAGCTGGCTATTACCGAAGGTTCATCAAAGGCTTTTCGAAATTAGCTTTGCCGTTGACAAAGTTAACTCGCAAAGACACTCCGTTTGCTGAAGGAATTGGAAAGGGAAGTATTAGTTAGACTGAAGAATCTTTAGTCAGTTGCCACTTACGGTTTAGCTTGTTTATAACCTCGGGGCTCTGTTTTGGTTTATATATCTTGTTTAGATATTTTTTATCTCCATTAAATAATACAAATTGTGATGACTCCTTCTAGAGGGGATTTTTGGAGAATAGGTTTTCTGTATTTGTGTCCCTTTGGGTTTCCTTTGGGGTTTCCTTATTTTATCATATGTATATATTGCTATGCTCGGACCGGTTCTCTTCGCAGCCGGGTTTTGAGTCTTGATATTCTTGTTTTTGACACTCTTTATATATATGATCTCGCGTTAGCTTATCCCGGTTCATTACGTTGTCGATCGGAGTGTTGCCTGTTCGAGTTACGGTTTTTGTTTACCCCCTTTTTCTACAAAGGCTCCTAGTTATAATCAATTATTCATACTACTATACGTACTAAATTTTTGTTTTAGAGGTCGTAATACCTTGCCATCTCTGAATTATGACTTAAGCATAAGACTTTGTATGGTAGGGTGTTACACCCATTCCTTTGTCGGCAATGTGGCTATAGGAGAAAGTTGTTGAAAGTTGCTAAAATAATAGACAGCATTGTCGTCGATTTTAATATTTTATTTTTAATAATTAATTTCTTTATTTTATTGACGTCAAGTCGTCGAAAAATATCGACGAAAAGTTTGGCCGTTGATTTTTGGCGTCGATAATTATATTATTTCTTGTAGTGAGATCGACACTGTTTCTGTCTATAATATGAGTTTGAGAATTTTACATTGTTACTAAAATTGACAACATTTTCGTCGATATTATTATATAAAATCGACGCCATTTATGTCGATTTTAATTTGAAAAAAAGCAACGCCTTTAGCGTCTATTTTATACATTAAATCCACACCATTCATTTTATTTAAGAAAGCAATCTGAACTGTTTAAATTTATCGACAGAAAGGTTGTCGATATTTTAAATATAAAAATAGACGCCATGTCCGTCGATTTTAAAATAAAAGTATTTTCGTCTTCCGGTTCGTCGACAATATGACGATAGTTAATAGGGATTTAATGCATCATAAAAAAATTGACGAACAGGCCGTCGATTTTATTATTTTATTTTTATTTATTTTTTAAAAAAATATCGACAGCAAGCCGTCGAAAAATATTAACGGGAGAGATAGCCGTCGATTTTTTGCGTCGATAAATACGCTTTTTCTTGTAGTGAACTCACATAAGTTTTTGAGTTGATGCCGCCATTACCTAATCATTACAATTTCGGAAGCACATGGCACCGCTGCCCGCACCCGTTGCTAAGCATCTTTAACATTAATATTGAGCTTGTACCTTTTTTTTTTTAATAAAAATATTCAACACATTAAGGCGAAGCATCGATAAAAAAGTACTAGACAGATAAAATAAATTAATTCCTAATCATTTTTGACAATGTCATCAATAACCCAAAAGATCAAATATCACTCTATTTTTTGTAACTTCTAATCGACCTATTGACTACTTCCACAACACCTGTTTTCCTCATCTTTTAAATCTGAATCATGCACTGCTTCATCCCTCATCAAACATATACCAACATGCTGCTTACCACTCCTATCCAAATTAGCGTGAATCTCATTAATTGCACTTTGTGAAATATTTCCTTTCGGTGTGCTGTTCAGACAATTGTACCTGTCTGGTGATAGGACAATTCATTTGCTACTAATAGAGAAAAAGAAAAATTAAGAATGACATTTTTTTGTTTTCTATGGTATTTTTAATTCGAAGGGCCAATAATTATTTTGTCGTGGACCTGAGCTCAATTAAAGGATTTAAATGAGTTGTTGCATGTATAAGATAGAATTTTTAAATCTTAGACACTTGTTTAAGTAGACGAGACATCAGCTGATCACCGAACTAACCAAATTAGTTATTAAAAATGATATTTTATTTAGTATATTCTATTGAAGTTATGATGTTTGTTTAAGTGTTTGATCAAACATCATATTTGAAAAGGATAAATATGTGAAAACAATAAAAAAAATAGTCATTCAATAATTATGAATTTTGAATGTGTATTTGACTTTTTTTAATGTAAAAATTTGTCGAAATTACAATTATGATGACAATTTTTAAAATGCCATGAGAAATTTAGGGTTATTAGGATATTAAGTTCCTTAAATTAAATTTATTGTAAAATTAAAATTTATAAACAAAG
>NC_029792.2:42832123-42849562 GCF_000816755.2 Arachis ipaensis
AAAACTAACATTAGTTAAAATGATAATTTTTGAATTAATAATTTTTAAGAATACTTGTAATTTTAATTATAAAAGTATTGTTTAACGAATATAAATATTATCACCATAACTGCAATTATCTTATATTTACTCATATATCATCATCATAAGTACCCTAAAAACTAAAATCCTCTTATTATTTACTTCATATGTTTCTGTACGGTACTCTTTTTTTTATCGATTATTTGTTTAAATTTCCTAGACATATGGCTCTTAAAAATATGAGCCAAATTTGTTTGGACAGACGGACAATTTATTTATCTGAGTTAAACGGACATGTTCTTATATCTAAAATTAGATCCGTAAAAATGAAAAATTAGATGAGATAAATCCGATTAGTTCACAAACTATCAAATTAAATGGGCCAGTCCACAGCTAAATAGCTAAATAAGTAGTTTGTTTAATTTTTTTTCCCTTTGCATTTCAATACAAATTTAACACGATTCTGATTTTTCCTGTAAATCAACCTAAAGATTTGACCCACCACAAAAAGAAATTGTTTAAGATTTTTTTTTTTTGGGTGTATATATAAGTGATTTAATTTTTGTCATAAAGCTTTTCTTTTCTATCGAGAAAACTGTTTTTGTGAGACTAAAACATGTTATTTTAAATAAACTCTTTTGTTTTTCAAAAAACAAAAAATAAATAAATCAGCCTATATAATTCATCAAATTGATCGTAAATAATCTATATCTTAAAAATTAAGACCCATAAATACATAAGAATTAAACAGGCCAACTTGCCAATAAGCTATTATTCAAATATTAATTTTTAATGTGTAATCTTCTAATTGAGTTTTAAGTCATAAAAGTTTAGAGCAATAAGCAGTCGCGGATATATATTCAGCTTCAGCCGTAAATAGAGTGACAGTGGCTCACTACTTGCTTGACCACATGTTTAGTGAGCTTCCAAAGAAGCAACACATTTCGGAAGTGCTTCTTCTATCCACTCGATCTCCCGCATAATCTGCATCACAAAACTCCACTGCATAAAACTCATTAGATTTAGGATACCATAAGCCAAGGTCACATGTGCCTTTAATATATCAAATGATTCTTTTAACGGCCGAAAGATGGGATTCTTTTGGGTGAGATTGAAATCTAGAACACACCCACACTTTGAACAATATCAGGCTTAGAGGATGTAAGATACATAAGTGATCCTATCATTCCTCTATACCTTGTTTATCCACATCTTTGCTATTTTCATTCTTGTCAAGTTTAGTGTCTGAATGCATAGGGGTTCTCATTGGTTTGGAATTTTCTAAACTAAATTTCTTGATTAACTCTTTGGCATATTTTTCTTGGTGAATAAATATACCCCTAGGAGTTTGTTTGATTTGAAGACCAAGAAAGAAAGTTAATTCTCCCATTAAACTCATTTCAAACTCACTAGTCATTAGTTTTTCAAACTCTTCACACAAGGATTCATTGGCCAATCCAAACACAATGTCATCCACATAAACTTGAAAAAGTAAGATATCATCATTAGATAATTTTATAAACAAAGTAGTATTGGTGGTATCCCTTTGAAAATTATTTTCCTACAAGAAGGCACTAAACATTTCATACCAAGCTCTAAATGCTTGCTTAAGGCCATAAAGGGCCTTTGAAAGTTTAAAAACATTATTTGAAAAATCTTTGCTTTCAAAACCAGGGGGTTGAGCCACAAATACTTTCCTATCTATAAAGCTATTAAGAAAGGCACATTTGACATCTATTTGAAACATTTTAAATCCTTTGTGGGCAGCATAGGCAAGAAGCAACCTAATTGCTTCCATTCTTGCTACCGGAGCAAATGACTCATCAAAGTCAATGCCTTCCTCTTGATCGTAACCTTGAGCCACTAGTCTAACCTTGTTATGAATAACACTACCATCCTCACCCAATTTATTTTTGAAAATCCATTTTGTACCGGTTACCTTTTTACCATTTGAATTCGATACAAGGGTCCAAACCTCATTCTTTTCAAATTGTGATAGCTCTTCTTCCATGACTTTAACCCATGAGGGGTCTTCAAGAGCTTGCTTCACATTGAGGGGTTCTAATTGGGACAAGAAGGCAACGTTTCTTGCATCCGCTTGCTTCTTTCTTGAGGATCTTGTAGTTATGCCTTGTGAAGGATCACCAATGATGAATTCATGAGGGTAATCCTTAAAAAATTTCCATTCACGTGGCCTTTGAGGAATGGTTTTTCTTTGAGTAGTTTCAGTTGGCAACTCTGCTCTGGATTCTTTGGCTTGTTCAGGATACAAAACAGAAATGTCTCCTCCATTCTGAAGAGATATTTCTGGATAGATAGATTCAACAGTTAGGACAAATTTGGAATTTTCTTGATTGGCTTGATGGTTCACATCAGTTTCACTACCTGCATCATCATCTAAAAGAGCGTTGGGAATGGAGTTAGAATCACAAAAAGACACATGTATGGATTCCTCAATAGTTCTATGTTCTTTGAGGTAAACCCTAAATGCTTTGCTAGTGGTGGAGTATCCAACAAACATTCCTTCATAAGATTTTGGATCAAATTTTTCAAGATTTTCTTTATTATTAAGTACAAAACATTTGCATCCAAAAATATGGAAATACTTAAGATTAGGTGGGGTTCCTTTCCAAAACTCATATGGAGTTTTCTTTAAACCTTTTCTAATGATGGTCCTATTTAGAATATAAAAAGCTGTGTTTACAGCTTCAGCCCACAAAAACTTTAGAACATCATTTTCACAAAGCATTGCTCGAGTCATTTTTTGAAGGCTTCTATTCCTTCTTTCAACAAGCCCATTTTGTTGAGGTGTTCTTGGGCATGAAAAGTTATGTGCTATTCCAAATTCATCACAAAAATGTTCAAAATCTTGATTTTCAAACTCCTTTCTATGATCACTTCTTAAGTGGGCAATTTTTAAATCTTTTTCATTTTGGATATTTTTGCAAAGAGAAGAGAAAGCATAGAACGCATCAGTTTTGTGAGCTAAGAAAAGAACCCAACCAAATCTAAAGTAATCATCCACCACTACCAAACCATAATGTTTTCCTCCTAAACTTTGAGTTTTAGTAGGACCAAAAAGATCAATATGTAACATTTCCAATGGCCTTTTAGTAGAGATTCCATCTTTGGATTTAAAAGATGATCTTACTTCACTACAAAAAAAGGGTTTAAAATGACATTAATAATATGGCGGTTTTATAGATCCACCATAATATTCAGATACTATGGCGTATTATGTTATTGCCGTAATTAGTTTGCGTAAAATGGCGGTTTTTGATGATTTTGGCGGTTTAAAACCGCCATTATCTGGGTCCATGATTTAAAAAAACCCACGCACTCTATTTGATTCCAACCCTAATTGCGAAACTAATGCACTGTTTCTCTGTAAGGTAATGACATTACCACTGGGATCTACTCTGCGTGCGATCTGCTCCAGCAACAACTTTCTTCAGCAAGGATCTCCTCAGTGGCATTCTCCGACTAGAATCTCTTCGCCGTTCACCGCCATTGTTCATCTCCTCACCGCTGCTTTCAATGAGCTTCTACGATCTTGTTCTAGCTTCGATCTAAAGGTTAGCCATTGCCTCTCATCCCCTTGTTGCTCGTTTATCACCTCGCTGCCGCAACAACATTGTTGTTGCCTTTAGTGAGCTTCTACAATTTGGTTCCGCTTTTTCTTCACTTTTGTGTTGACGTCCTTGCTCTCACCGTCGAGAACTTCCTCGAGCGCCACCTTCAGACTCTCCTCTTCAAGGCCGGCATGGCCAAGTCAATCCACCATGCCAAGGTCCTGATCCGCCAGTGCCACATTAGGTCTTCCTTTCTTTTTTTACTTTTTTTCTAAAATTTATGGTTTTTAAATTCCTAATTTAATATCAATTGTTGTTTGCTTTTGCTTACTGTCAAATTAAAAATCTAATTTCCTTGATTTCTAGGCTTTTGATAAAATTTTATAACGTCAAATTAACCTCTCTGTATAATTGCTCTTAGATATATAATATCAATATTACTGAAGGTATAGGATCATCACAATTATATAGAGTGGTTTAGTTTAATCAAAGTAGATAAAAAAAATCACTCAAAAATCTAACCGGAATGCCTTATTAGCTTAAAAATATTATGAAAATATTATTAAATTTTGTGATTATAGAACATCTGATGTTCAATATAAAATTAGACGGATAATTCCTTCTGAGTATTTTTGTTTGCTGAAATAGGAGATCTTATGTTATGTTTTGATATTTGATTTGGTAATTGAAAGTTGAAACACTTGCCTGATTTGCTTTCTATATGCATGTATGTACTATAATATAATTGCAAGAATATAATTGGATCTTATGGAAAATCAATTCTACATAGCTTTTGGTGCACTTGTTCATGTTAATTTTTGGTATTTGGTCTTGCCTTGAATAACTGAGTTCACCAACATGTTCCATGTTACTGTAAGTGAACTAGATTCCTTGTCATCATAAGTAATTTGAGTTCATCTTAACATCTGTGTAAATTGCATGCTCAGAAAAATAAAAATAAAAAATTTAATTGTCATTGGTATACGTCCTTTTAGATGAAAATCTCTTGGAGCAATCCAGCAGGTTTTAAATTCCTTTCCCTTTTCATTATTTTACTAGAGAAGGTGAATGCAGCAATCAATGACATGGCATCCTAAGCTAAAGCAAATGCATCATAGTCTCGAAAAGGTAGGTTAACAATCAATTTTTTTTTTAGATGTAAATTGTAAAGTACATTCTTTAAATTCTTGATAATTTGTTCTATAATGTTCATGAAGTTGGCAGAAAATTTATGGGAGAAAGTCCTGGTGAGTGAAGCATCAATTTTCATCTTAATTTGATATTCTTTGTTTCATTTATGGTGACACTAACTGTGAGTATTCTTGTCTATCCGTCTCAAATTTGCTTTATTTCTTCCAAACAAAGAAAAGAAAAAGTGAATCCATGATTATTGATTTGTTTCCATTCTTATATTATAAATGTTCTGTTTTGCTATTCAACGATTCACTTCTGATAATGATTATGTCCTTTTTCTTTTATTTCATTTGATTTGATATAATTTGGTACTTCTAAAGTTGCTTGTAATTTTCAATTTTTTATTGATTCTTAATATGAAAGCTCATGCTTTATATCTTACTATGTGGTAGATTGTTTTATTGAAAGCATTAAATTTTTTTTGCTTTAAAATTCATTTTTATTTTACTAGCACATAACCTGCTCGATAAAATGCTTCAACTAAATTCTGTCCTTATCAATGCTTTTATTACAGAACTGGAACCTGATTCTCCGGTTATCCAGGTGATAACTATGGATTCGGATCCTCTAAAGTTTGAATTTTACTTTAGAGAGTAAAGTGTGATTTCTCACCATTAATTTCATAGGTGGGACAAATAATAAATATAAAAGAGAAACTATTCAAAGATACAAAATCACACTTTACTTTCTAAAGTGAATTCAAACTTTAGAGGATCCAAATCCGATAACTATGATCTTCTTAAGAGGTTATTTTGGTTATTTAAAAGTTTACTTTATGTTATCAACTAATATTTTTCCATTGCAGTGTGATTATGATCCTCTTCAATTGTCAACTATTTCATTAATGGAGTATAAATTTTGATTCCACTTACATATTATGGAGTTTAGCCTCTCATGAAAGTATTTTATCAGTTTAGCTTTAATTGATGACCAATGTTAATTTTGAAAAGAATGATACAATTTTATTTTATTTGGAAGAACCAGTATTTCTTATTTGATCTCTAATTTGTGGAGCATTGAAATGTACGTTTTAGATAGTATTTCTTGGGAGTTTAGAGAGTGAGGAGTAACCTTTATTTTTTCTTCAATCCTTCTGATATGGTGTTTAATTGGTATGTGATACATGCTGCAGTTGACTTGCCGCCATGGTTCTCTGTGCTGTCTATAGCATTGAACTCAAATGTGGACCTTATAAGTATATTCACTTTATACTTCTTTGTTGGTAGGAATGATGATTGTTAATTGAATTCATTTCATGTTATTCTATTTTGATGTCTTGTCTTATGATGCCTCATATTGTATTGGTTAAAGTTAAAATGAAATAGCGCTCTGATTATCGTAGCTCTCTAAGACATCATCTTATTGTGTGATCGGTGGGCTCGTGAATATTTTTTGCTTCTTTCATTTGTTCGTATGCACACTATTTCAGGATGTCTCAAGAATTGAAACAGCTCCACAGAGTATGTTGCCAATCATATGCTTTAGAGATGGAAGTCCTCCACTGCCAGATGCCTTATCAATGACGAATTTAGCAATCTCAGGTAGGCAACAAATTTGTTACACTTTTTCTTAAAACCATAGTTCTAAAATACAACTTCCATCTTAATTTCTCTCTACTCTGAACTTGTATACTTATTTTTAATAATTTTTAATAGTTCACTTTTTTTCGTTCCTTTTTTTTTCAGGGATAAATGGTCTTGATATAGGCTGTGTTTTCTAATGCAGAAAAATATCCCCATGACATTGACAAACAATCAGGTATTTTTGTAGCTCCATTTTACTTTATAGCAATATCTTTGATCATAGTCATAGATGCTTATGATGATATCAAATTTCAAATGCCGAGGGGTTTTGCTCCTAAAAGCTTAAGTTGTTAAGGCACATCATTGGTTTTAAATCAAGTTTCCTGCATGCTCCTCAAAATTGACTTTGTTTGGCTTGAGGAATGGATAATTTGACTTTCATAAAGAAGTGGAGTAGGAATACTTAGCCTCTGAATTACAGTTATATAGACACTTTAACTGTTAGATGAAGGCATAAGATTATTTTTATATCTATAACACCATTTTATTAGTGAATAAGGGTTAGTTTGTAGGATTATTTGGTGGCGAAGAGAATTGATGATGGTGAGCTCATCAAGAAATTCCATGTAATGACTGAGATATTGTATCTTATGCATTTGTTCTCCAACTTACTAAGGAATTTACCATTCTACTTGTTTATTTTCTTGACTCAGCTTCTGCTCTTGTGATCGAAACCATGGAGGCTTTGACTATAGCATTAAAATTGTAACTCAACAAGGTACTTGCTTACCAATTCCCAAATGTATTGATAGAATAATAGAATATATAGCCATAGGAAGATTATAAATAGGAGCAGATGAAGAATCTAAATTTGTCAATTAATTCAACTATCAGAGTGAATAACTACTACTATTTGCACTTTTTATTTTAAGCAGATGGAAAAATTAGATATATACGCAAGTCCAGATATTTTGATAATTTCATTAGACAAATTAATGACGGTAAAAACTACCTGGGGAAAAAAGAGGTAAATAAGCTTAGTTCATAAATAATTATATTACAATTTTATACACTTTTTATCAATATCATTAGAAAAAGAGGCAAGGCTAAATAAACAGGCGATGAATAATGATTAATGATCTGGCAGGTACTTCTTGGGGACATGGGAGTAGGGAAGACAAGTTTGGTTCTTAGATTTGTGAAAGGCCAATTTTCTGAGTACCAAGTTACTCTTAGTTATTGCATTTTCTTAATATATTATATGGCTATTAGTGTTGGGAATGGATTAACCTTATTCTATGTGGAAGGATGCAGGAATCAACAATTGGGGCAGCATTCTTCACTCAGGTTTTGTCTTTGAACGAAGCCACTATCAAATTTGATATATGGGACACAGCAGGGCAGGAACGTTACCATAGTTTAGCCCCTATGTACTATCGTAGTGCTGCTGCTGTCATTGTTGTCTATGACATTATAAGCATGGTACTAACTACTAACTCTATTAATCATCTCATCACTAATCACTTGTTTCAATATTCGCTTATATCATTCCATTGTTTATTACCCAAATGATCCTTAAATGAACCTCTTGAATTCATTTCTATATAAGTAAACTTTACAGTTGTTTCATATCTATATAATTTTTAAGTGTTTTTATATGTTAGAATAAAAATAGAACATTTTTGTAGAAAACTAGTCTTCACATTTAAAAGCTGAGGTTCATGGAAATTAGATGAAGCAAAAACATCCACATTGTTTTTAGGGGGGGGAAAAAAGTAAAGTCCATACATGAGAAGCAGTGCACGAAAAATAAAACAAACGTGATGATTGATTTGTAAGTGATGCATTGTGTAACCAGGAATCTTTTGCGCGAGCAAAGAAGTGGGTTCAAAAAATGCAACGACATGGTAAGTTTGTCTATATCTCATAAATAAGTAGTGAGTAACTAGGATTCTAACTCAATTTATTTGATAAACCATGTGATCAGCAAATCCGAGTTTGATAATGTTTTTGGTGGCTAACAAGGCTAATTTGGGAGCGGAGAGAAAGGTTACAAATGAGGTATTTCTTTTTGATATATATGCTTACATTACAGTGCAAATTTAATGAAAGAATTAGGTTTTGGGTGGTGAAACAGTGATGCTTGTTTCTTGTATATGCAGGAGGGTGAAGAATATGCGAAAGAAAATGAATTATCTTTTCTTGAAACTTCAGCAAAAACTGCACAGAATGTGAATGAGCTCTTCTATGAAATAGGTAGGCGGTGTTAATCTCTAACTTTACCATCAAATAAACCTGAATGAATGATCGAATGTGTGTGTTTCTTTCCTTTTCTTTTTGCAGAAAAGGGATTGGCAAAAGCAAACCCTTCACACCAAACCGGAATCAAGCTGCATATCATACCTCAAGAAACCAGAAGAAGAAGCTTGTTTTGCTGTGTTTAGTTAATGTTATTATCAATATAAGTTGAATCTGCATTTCATTTGTATTCCAGAAGCTTCTAACTTGGTATTTTCCTACTTTTAAGATGGATGAATAAAGAAACAAACCTGCAAAGTAACCCCAAACCGCATGCAATAATTTATTCATCACCTGATTATTCAGGCTTGCCTCTTTTTAAACCATATTAACCATATTTGCACTTATTAACCATTAAAATATGGTTTTTAGCTTTATTTTGCTAATGAAAAAAATTATTTGTTTAACACGGTAAAAACGACGGTTAAAACTACCTTTCTAAACTAAAAAAATGTCACTTTTACCCGGTCAAAATGGCGGCTTATAATTTTCATTTTAAACAACATGAAATGCCATTTTAACATGGTAAAAATGATGGTTTCAAATACCATTTTAACCAATAAAAATGCTACTATCAGGGTAAAAACGGCGGTTTAAAATGTCGTTTTAACCAACAAAAATGCCGTTTTAATCTGGTAAAAACGGCAGTTTCAAATGCCATTTTAACCAACCAAAAATGCCACTCTGTCAAGGTAAAAATGGCGGTTCATAAATGCCGTTTTAACTAACAAAAAATGTCGTTCTACCCTGGAAATAACGGTGGTTTGAACTGCCGTTTTAACAAAAAAATGTCATTTTATCTGGAAATAACGGCGGTTTGAACCGCCGTTTTAACCTAACTCAAAAACTGCCATTTTAACTAGGTAATTGTGGCGGTTTTTCAAAAACCGCCGTAATAACCAAATAGCGCTTAAAATTATGGCGGTTTTTCTTGAGCGCTATTCAAGGTAATAATGGCGGTTCAAACTGCCGTAATAACTCTAAAAAACCGCCGTAATTACCAAGTTTTTTTGTAGTGCTTGTTTGCCTAGTTGACAAGCATCACAAGTAATATCTTTATCTAATTTGATATTTGGAATTCTTCTAACTAAATTCTTTTTAACAAGCTTAGAAATTTGGTACATGATTGCATGTCCCAATTTCTTATGTCAAAGCCATTTTTCAGATTCAAGAGAGGTAAAACAAGTTACTTTTTGATCCTTTAAATCCTCTAGAGTTAATCTATACACATTATTGTACCTTTTTTCTTCAAATAAAATATCACCGGATTTTTCACAAATAACCAAGCAATCCAATTTTCTAAAAATAACCAAATATCCAAGATCATACAATTGGCTAATGCTTACTAGATTGTGATTCAGTCCATCAACAAGCAAAACATCGTTGATGAAAGAAGAGAAGTTCTTACCCACTTTTCCAATGGCCACTATTTTTCCCTTTCCATTGTCATATGCCTAGAGCATCCACTATCCATATACTACATGTTGTCTTTTCTCTTGGATGCTAGGCAAACCTACAAAAATCTTAAGTGACCTTAGGTATCCAAATCTTTTTGGATCCTTTTATGTTAAACCATCTTCTTTGCCCCAAGTCATTATAGTTACCAACAATCTTATAAATTTTATCACCAATCATTCTTTCACTTATGAAGCATTGAATGGGAAAGTGACCATTCCGATTGCATAATCTACAAAACTTTTTAGGTTGCTATTTGTTTAGATTGGTTGGGTTTTGAAATCTTATGTCATCTGAAGTGGAAGCCATATTATCAAAAGGAGATTTTTCAAAAACAATTTTTGAACTTTTATGAAAACCCAAACCAGCCTTGTCATAGAAAGGTTTTTGACTAGCTAAGAGTTGATTCAACTTTTCAGAACTTTGAGCAAAATTAGCTAGGTCTTCTTTTAGTCTTTTTACCTCTTTATGCAACCTTTCATTTTCCTCAAAATAATTTATATTTGCAATCACAAAATGATGGTATTCACAGCTCTTAATTTCAACCTTTAACTACTTATTTTCTTCAACAAGATCAATAGCAGTTTCAACTTCCCTTAATTTATCTTTGAAAAAATCATTTTCTGCTTTTAAAATGGTAACGTGAGATTCAAGTTCACAGTTTTCATTTAAGAAGCATTTGATTTTCTCATTGAGATGATCTATCATAAGATGAAGATCTTCAGTTGAGGGTTCAGGAAATATTACCTCATTGACTATGTCGGCTATGAGACAAGTTTGGAACTTGGTTTCTATTTCATCTTCTTCATTCGAATCATTCTTCAAGTCTTCCCATGATGCCATGAGTCTTTTCCTCTTTTATTTTTTCAGTTTGTCCTCCTTCTTCAGTTTTGGACAATCAGACTTGAAGTGTCCAGTTTCTTTACAGTTGTAGCAAATCACCTTGCTTAAATCCCTCTTTGGTTTCCGTGAACTGCCTCATTTGTTCCGTTCTTTAAACCCCGTAAATTAGCGACTAATTAGTCAATAAATTAATTTTAATAAAAGAAAATTAGAAATGAAAATTTAATAGTAAAATAGTATAGATCTAATTAAAACGAGAATTTTGACACCAATTTTAAAAGATTTGGCCAAAGATTGGGCCGAACGGACCGAACCGATCGAACCAGGCCCATAATGGGCCCAAGGCCCAACCCACTCAGCCCAAACATACTTAAGGAAGCTCTCCTTCCTTCCTCTTTCAGCATGCACGCTGGAAACAATTAGAAATAAGGGAAGAACACTCTCAATAACCAAACCCTCACTCAAATCTTTGATTCCACCTAACTTTTGATCCGGAGCTCTGATCGCCGCACCGTTTGCGGCCACGCGTCCGCAGAGACAAGCTCTACAAAGGCTAATACCTTTCAAGGTGAGGAAATCAAAATCCCAGCTCCTATTCTCTCTTCTTCAATTCGGGAATATTAAGGTTGTTGGATGTTAAGATTTTGGTTAAATTGATGATTATAGGATCAAATTGAGTTGAGGAATGAGTGGGCTTTGGTTCCATTGAGGCACATACAAGGTAAGGTTCATAAACCCTAGCCAATTTTGATTCTAGTATGTTAAATGTGAATTTTGAGTATGTATGGTGATATATGTGAAATTAGGTGTAAAAGTGTATATGTTGGAGGTTTGGTGGTGATTGAAACTAAGATTTTGGGTGGTTTCTAAAAGCTTGAGGGGCTGTGTTGTGACTTGGGTGGCTGCCTTGGACTAAATATATTGATCGGTCAAGGTATGGTTTAGGTTTCGCGCATTTAATATGTAATGCCCTGTGAAAATTTAGGCTAGATAACCATATGATAAGCTGGAATGTTTGTTTATGTTAATGATAGTGGCCTTGATGAAACTTGATAAATTGTGATGACTTATTATGGACAATTGTGTATTGTTGAATGTTTGATGTTGGGTTATTGAGAGTAGAAAGTGAATTAAATTGTGAAGGCTGATTGCTAAAGTTGAAGCGTGATGTGTATATATATATATATATATAGTGAGCTAAGCGTATGTTGATTGGGATGCAGAAGTTTGACTTGATTAAGAAGGTTGAGGTAAGGGTTAGAATTACGAATAATGGACAATTGTTAGATGTAATTTCTGATTGAAGGTGATAAGTTAATAAGATTGTTGTTGTTGTTGAAATTCTGTTGATTGGTTGATTTATTATTGTTAAAAGAAGTGCAGAATTTTAATGCTTTAAAGTGAGCTTGTATGATATAAATCATGGTGATTTCTGATAGGTACATAGAACTGAGATTTTGGGATAGGGTTGGGATATAATTTAAGTAGTTAAAGTGATGAATAAGAGGAATGGTGGATTGGTATAAGTTGGAAACCCAGAGGACTAAATTTGGTTAGTGAAATTAAGAACTCTTGCTGCAGAAATTCCTAATCTGTTTGGATAGCAATTTAAAAAGAAAACTGGGAATAATCTGGACATGATTTTCGAATTAATATATTTTTCTAACAAATTTCTATAAGTCAAGATTATTCCAAAAATATTTCAGGAAATTTGGCCAAGTGGTTTGGAAGATATGATTTTTTGAAGTTTAGTAGTTGCTGCAGATTTTTCTGGTTTTCTGGTTCTGCAGTACCAACTTTCAGATGCTATAACTTTGGATT
This sequence comes from Arachis ipaensis, assembly GCF_000816755.2. Taxonomy (NCBI): domain Eukaryota; kingdom Viridiplantae; phylum Streptophyta; class Magnoliopsida; order Fabales; family Fabaceae; genus Arachis; species Arachis ipaensis. Next base: position 42,844,851 of record NC_029792.2, read on the forward strand.
TAAACGAAATTTTGAGTTGCCTCCAAAAAGGATTTAAAGATTTATCAGTCTATTTTAAGTGAGAATAAGTTTGAGGTCCATATCTATTTTTTAGACTTAGATAAGTCATTTGGAAGATGGGTTGTTTGCTGGAAATTCTGAATTGATTCATAAAAATGGGGAACCTCTTCCAATTGATAGTTAATTACTCAAACGAAGTGATATGAACCTGAAACTTATGGGTTTTTAAACTTGAGAATGTTGACTGTAATCCCATCAAAATTTAGAGGCAACGGATTAGAATTAGAATTATTGTGAAATTTATAAAAATACTGATGTTGTCTATTTTTCTGGAATTTTGTAAATACAGTAGCAGAATTCTAAATTTTGTAAAAAATTCAATTCTAATCCAAGTTCAGCAAAACCTAACTTAAATTGAAGATTAGGATCTCTAGAGTTACCTTACCAAGAAAAATAGGTTGTGCATAAGTATTTATAGCACAACAAGGTTTTAGAATAAACAAGCTTAGGAAATGAAAAGAAATATAAGTTGCCCCTAGGAAGGGTTAAAGCTAAAGACAATGATATTGAGAGAAAAAGAGAAGAAAGAAGAATGAGGAACAAAGAAGGAAATAAAAGTTGAGAGTTGATGTTGATAATCAATCAAGAATAATAAAATGTATGAGCAATGAGTTAAGAAAAGTTGAGAATGATGAGATGAGATATGAATTGGTATTGAGAATGAAAATGATAAATTGTAAGAAATGATTGAATAACTTGAGCTTGGGGCGTTGTCTCCATGTCAGTCGGGATTTTTTTTCCCATGGTTATTATTGAGCTTGGGGTATTATGTTCCCCATGTCAGCTTGGGGTGTTGTCTCTTCTCCCAATGTCAGCTTGGGATTCGTCCCATGGATATTTTTGAGCTTGGGGGCGTTCTCTCCTCCCCATGTCAGCTTGGGGATTCTCCCCATGGTGTAGTTTGAGCTTGAGAACATGTCAGGATGGCTACGTAACCGACAGTTGATATCAACAGCCGTAGGACAGGCATGCATCATGTGCACATTGTTTGAATTGCTTGTTTTTGAACTATTTGGGAATGCCTACGTGATTATAACATGCTATTTGTTGTAATTGTTATCTGTATTACTTGTAAGTTACTTGTGCTTGTCTTGTGTGCTTATTTGTCTGTGTAAATTAATTGGTGATGGAGGAGCGGAGGAAGGGTGGACTGGTTTGGAGTTAATGTTAGGTTTAAAGTATGTAAGGTTAGGATTCTTTAGGTAACCTACCCCTTTTATGGCTTCTGCTTAGAGATTAACTTTTATAATTACATGACGGAGTTCTAGGATTGCCTCTGGCATTCCCAGGACCTTGTTTATTATATGCGTGGCACCTTTACCATGCTGAGAACCTCTGGTTCTCATTCCATACTGTGTTGCTATTTTCAAATGCAGGTCGAGAGGCTCCTCGCTAGGTGTATGGATCTTGAAGCAGAGTAGTTCCTGGGTTATTTTGGGTTTTATGATTGTATATATATGTATCTATGTACCTAGCTTGCTCTCCAAGAAACTTGTTTATTTTGTTCTTCATAGAGGTTACAGGAGAGTTAGGACTTTGTCTCTGTATTTTGAGTATTTTGGGATACTTGTATATATATGTAAATATTCTCCGGCCAGCCTTGGCTTCGCAGGCTGAGTCAGGAGCTAGTTTCACTGTATTCTTGGCTCTCTTTCCGTTCTTTTGCTTATTTATGTCTAATTGTCTATAACCTTTAGGTTTCTTAGCACGCAAGTAATCCTTTTTCCTGAGCGTTGCACTTTTTATTTTACGATTTTGATTTACCCGTTTTTCAAGGCTCCTAGTTAAGGGCCAGCCTTGGCTTCGCAGGCTGAGTCAGGAGCTAGTTTCATTGTATTCTTGGCTCTCTTTTCATTCTTTTTCTTATTTATATCTATAATCTTTAGGTTTTTTAGCACGCAAGTAGTTCTGTTTCTTGAGCGTTGCGCTTTTTATTTTGCGATATTGTGTTACCCATTTTTCAAGGCTCCTAGTTAAGTACCTCTTCTCCTATTATTATATATATATATATATTTCTATTTTTAGAGGTCGTAATACCTTACTATCTGAGTCTTATGACTTAAGCATAAGATTAAGTATGGTAGGGTGTTACACGTTCCTTCAGCTTCATCATTTTTCTGAATTTCTTAGCAAACAAAACAAAGTCATTGTCCGATAAATTATCGCTGGATTCATCATCCAGAGATTCAGTGACAGATTTGAGAGCAACTCCTTTTTTTGTATCTTTTTTCAAATAAGTGTTTTCAAAAGTAAGTAAGTTTCCTCTCAGATCAGCATAAGTCATTTCATCAATGGCACCACTTTCAGCTATCACTATAGCCTTGGTTTCCCACTCTTTAGTGAGACATCTCAAGATTTTTCTCACAAGCACAGATTCTGAATGTCTGATTCCCATAGCATCCAAGACAATGATGATAATGTTGAATCTTTCAAACATTTCATCAATTGTTTCTCCTTCCTTCATTGAAAATATTTCGTATTCTCTGTTCAGCATGTCTATTCTGGATCTTTTGATTTGGGTTGTGCCTTCATGAGTAACTTGAAGCTTGTCCCAGATATTCTTTTCTGTTGTGCATCTTGATACCTGACGGTATTTCTTGAAGCTGACCGCACAGTTTAGCAGGTTGACAGCCTTGGCGTTGAGCTCTATTTTTTTCTGTCATCTTCATTCCAATCGGCCTCAGCTTTGGGAACAACCACACCATCAGCTCCTGTTGTGGTTGAAAATTGTAGACCTTCCAGGATTATCTTCCAAAGTCTGTAATCTACAGACTGAACAAAAATCTTCATTCTTTCTTTCCAGTAGCTGTGGTTTTTCTCATTGAAGAATGGGGGTCTGTTGCTTGATTGCCCTTCTGTCAGAGTGTAGGCCACCAGATTAGAACCACTGTTGATCTCTATCAGGATCTTTTCTCCAAGCTGCAAAGCTTGATCTCTTTGAGACCAAGCTCTGATACCAATTGATGATAATTAGTGGCTAAGAGAAGGGAGGGTTGAATCTTAACCCCTTTTTGCTGAATTCCAGTATCTGATTTTTCAACTAAACTTTAGGAGATATTTCTGCTTTTGTCTTGTGTCGAGTTGAGAGACATTTTTGTTTTGTCTCCTGATTAATAGAAACAGAGAAAGGAGTAGAGAAGAAGAATTAACACCAGATATATCCTGGTTCAGCCACTAGGTGCAATGTGGCCTACAACCAGTCTCCATCACAACAATGATGGAATTTTACTATGTTATCACAACATTTCAAATACCAATTTCTTCCTAGGAACTACCCATTCCTATATGGGACAAATCCAGATTCTACACCCAATCTGAATTTGACTAGGACTCAAAACCTAGTTTTCAACCGCAAAGTGCTAACCCAACTCGCAAGGAAATCCCTACAGGATCATGAAACACAACAGATAGATGTACAAAGAAATCTGAGCATCTATGGCTTTTTCTCTAATATTGCTCACATCCTTTTACCTCTCACTGGCTTTTTCTTACAAACCTCACCATGTTTGCCTTTTACCATGAGTCTCAGACAGACAATATTAAGAAAAAGAAAACAAAATGAACAACATTGAAGGAGAAGAACTCAAGAAGCTTGGGTAGCTATGAGAACTCTGTGCTTTACACTTTCTCTCCTTGATCTCACCCTTTGGCCGTTCACCCTTAATATAGAAGGGGAAGCTTCCAAAGTTGAAACCCTAACCCAACAACTTCTTCTCCTACCAACGAGTAGCAACGGCTTCACCAGAGAGAGATGAGAGAACTGAGGCTGATGCATGCAAGCTTACCTCATCTTTCTAAACCTTTTTCATCAAGCTCCTTTAATCTGAACCCTTGATCTTGTCTTTGGCTCCAAGAAAGGATTCGGACCCTTGATGAGCTCCTGACCCAGGACAGCGTCTTGCCTTCCATTTTTGCTTCTTCCTACGTGTAGCACAGCGGCTATCTTTCTTCTTTGATGAACAAAAATGGAACTAAACTTTTTTAACTTAGATTTGCTTCTTCACCGAGGAAGATTATTTCTTTTTTTGGCATCAAAATCTTGAAGCCATCTTCCAAAATCTTTTCTTCTGAAGTAAAGATCCTCCTTAGCCTTTCTTTTTCATAGCCTTTTTGTTCTGATAGCTTCTTCTATCTTCTTCTCTGATGGATTGACATGACCAAAAAATAAGAGAGAGGAGAGAGAAGAGAGAAGCTTTCAATGCACAATAAACTTAATTTAATTTTGAGTTTCGGTTATCAAGGAGTGCATTTAACAAAATTAAATTTTCACTTTCAGTTACTAAGGCATGAACTAATTAATTGAGTTAAAATTTGAAATCCATTAGCCATGGGAGCAAGTAACCGAAGCATACTTGAAGACTTGAGTCAATTGCTTCTTTCTTAATTTATGATGAGCCTAGATGGTTTTGGGCCAGTTTAGTTTTTCTTCAACCACTTGAATTGAACATGTGATGAACTTATACTTGTTTGGAAACCAAAAACAAACTTCTATTTGCTAGCCCATTAGAAAATTAATTTTTTTTTTCTGCACACTAACAAACTCATTAACTAAACAATTAGAAGTAATTTAAAAGTATTGATAATTTTCTAAATTTATATATAATAATGTTTGATCATCATTTTAATTAGATACAAGTTTACCAAACTCAATA
>NC_029792.2:42850169-42853852 GCF_000816755.2 Arachis ipaensis
TTGGATTAATATTTTAGAAATAAAATTTATTTTTAAAGAAAAGAGAACAAAATAACAAAGCACATTATAAAAAAATGGTTGGTAATAACCACTCCTTTATTTTTATTTTTAGACAATGAGTAGTGTTTTAAAATCTTAACTTTATGCATTTTATATCGAAAAATTTCACCACGTCGTTAAACCACTTTTGGGTGTGGCTTTAATTTAATTTGGAGTGTAATTTCTATGATGGCAACGAATATCTTTGAAACTGAATAAAAATAACTTTTCCTTTCTTATTATTTTTTTAGGTTATTTTTTTTAGATATGAAAAAAGATTGTGTGTAATTTATGGTAATGATTAATTGGTGTATTTTTTTATATGAATTGATTTTTTTAATTTTAAATAATAAATCAGACTCTCAAATTTAAAAAATAATAAAATTTGTAGAGAAATATGAAAATTGGATTTCTTAATTTTACAAACTGGAGGGTTTAATTTGTGTTAAAATAATTTTTTACTGAAAAATAAATTAAAGAGTCTAATTTACACTTTTTAAAAAGTTTTTAATACTAAAATGCAAATCTAATGGTTAGATTTGTATATTTAAAAGAAGTTAAAATAAAAAAATAAATTTGACCCTCAAATTTACATGTTCAAAAAAAATAAATAATAAAAGTCACAAAGATGACCTTTAAATATGTGTTTTTCACATGAAAAAAAAACACATTAATTCTCCATATTATTTAAAATAGTTAAGTACATTTTTTGTTTCTATGTCTTAGGTCAAAATTCAAATTATTCCCGACTTTTTTTTTTATTAATATCATCCTTAACGTTACAAAATGTTATAAAATCATCATTTTTCTAATTCTTGAACCAAATATCCTTCATCATCATCATCCTCCTCTTCACCTTCCTCACCTACACCATATCCACTGCCACCTACATTATCACAACTTCATCTGCTGTTGCCCCTAATTCAGGGAGGGAGGGAGGGAGGGAGGGAGGAAGGGAGAGAGAGAGAGGTTGCTGTTGCTGGGTCGCCACTACTGCTCGCGATGCCCTTTCTTGCTGGCGAAGCTTTTTTCTTCCTCTTCTTCTTTCTCGCCGGCAATATAGGTGGCAGTGGATGTGGTGGAAGTGGTGTGGGTGAGGAAGGCGAAAAGAGGAGGATGATGAAAGGTATTTTGGTCTAAGAATTAAAAAATGATGATTTTACAACGTTTTTGTAACGTTGAGGATGATATTAATAAAAAAAATAGTCGAAAACAATTTTAATTTTGATCCAAGATATTTTGAACGAAAAAAAAGTACTTAACCCTATTAGAAATCACCATTCTAAGCCCCGCGCAAAAAATAAAAAGCGATTTTTTGAAGCTTGAACATTATCAATCTTTTTCTTTGCTTTTAGGGGTGACAACACTACTAGAACTCGTGTGTACTCACTCTACCCTTATCCGTTTGCAATGGGTTTTTAATAGGGCGGATTTTTTGGACGAGACAGGAAAGAGTCAGATTTAGGTTAAACCCGATATAATTGAAAAGTTATAGAACACAACATTTTCATAAAAAACAGAAAATCTTTCCAAATGCAAATCTATCATTGAATAAATATCATTAATTTAAAAATTTATGAATGACCGGATTGAATGCAACTTTCTAAAACTTTATAGATGTGAGTAATACATAACATACGTATTCACAGGTAATATTCCCAGGTACTCGTTTCGATGGGTTTCTTTTGCCTTCCTTATAATGATACAAAGAAATCTAAACACCAAGTTGAAAAAAAAAAAGAAAAAAGAAAATTATTAAACAAAAAGACAAAATAAGTTAACATTTATGGTGCAATGGTTCCGTAGCATGCAGTAAAGCTTGACTGTTTGTCATCCAGGAAAAATAAATTTCTCGATTAGGTTCCTATCATTGTACAAAAATTTCTCTTCAAGTTGTATTTCTCTTCAAATGAGTTTTTTTTATTTAAATTAAATAAATATATTATTTATCGAAATCTGTAAAACACACGATATTTATGGCGAAAGCTAGTGCACTCCAGACAAAGTAGGGAGTGTAGCACTCTTTAAAAGTTAATCTACTATCAAAAGTAATCAAGTAAATTAAATTTATTTATTATTGTTATTATTTTTTCTTTTTGCATTGTCATGGGCTGAACAAACAAACTGGCACTAACAAAAAAAACTAAAAATACTCAGAAAAATTTGATCGAATTCCTCCATTACTCTGTTATTGTTGATGTGATGTCTTCAAGCATTTTCACTGTTTTGCTTGCTAACAGGTGCTTCCACTATTGTTCTGTCTAGTTACAGATGAACCCACCCATTCCACTTCTACCATAAATGGACATTCAAAACCCGAAAATTTACTGCCATAGAAAAGGAAGACGCTGTCTGTCGCCGCTGCTGGTTGGCAAACTCTAAACATAAAACTGATTCTGTAGAAGAACTCGGTCTCCATGAAGGCGTCATGATTCTCAGATGACGACGCAGTCACAGTACAAAATACATGAAAGTTACAACAAGTTAATTATCTTTTATTTCAAATTATCCTAAACGTGCACGTAATAGAATGAAAAATTAAAATACAATTATATTTAAACAATTATTTATATTATTTTTTATTAATTTATTCAAAAAACTTATTTTTATGTATTATTTATTTTAATTCTAAAGTCCAATAATTTTTGTTCAGACATGTTGTTTTTAATATTTATATACTATTTTTTTATTTTGAACTTCAGCCCAATATTTGAGATTTACAAAAAAAAACTAAAACTTGTAAAAAAATGATTAACCTTGTTAATAGGTTACCTTTTTAAATGTAGACCATTCAAATAAAATATAATAAATGAAGAGTTCAGATTTAATGAATTCACAAGGTGTGCAACACTCCATACTTAGCAAGGAGCGTTTAAGGAGGAGCCAATATTTATTGATGTACGTAGTTAGTCACATTTTGATATTGTGATTCGAATTTAACTAAAATCATATTTCAGCGATTGAGTATCGAAAATATATGATAGAACAAGATTTAAATGTATTCCGGATGCACCTAGAATATGGCATAAAAAAATCAAATACTTAATACCCGAGATACGTGCACATAAGAAATGGAGTCACAGTACAAAAATATGTGTGTAGTGAAAAATAAGATCATAGTACTTGGCATACTTACGAAGAGTATCCGGATCTATCCCAAATGAAATGTATGAATCCCTGTTCTTAGCCAAGTCATTTTTAAACCAAAAACCTACATTCTATCCTTTGGTTGTGGTGGCGGTTTGTTGCAGAACAAATCCTTAACCTACTGTCATGTGGGGTGACTACAAAAAAAACATTGAGCACCATCGAATTTAGCGTCAGAAGTTAACTGCCAGTTTTCCATCGAATTTACTGTCGAATTTGGCTATAAATTCATAACCCTAACATATTATCGTCGGAATTGAGGTTCCGACGATAATATTTTGAGGAAAAAAAAAAGAAATTATGGCTATCGTCGGATTTACCAGCAGGTAAATCCGACGGTAACCTTGTTTAGTGAAACGTTGCAGTTTTCGGCACACGGAACGTTACCGTCAGATTTTTTCGACGGTAAACGTGCCCTAAATGAAAGCGCGAACCCTCGTCTCCCTCATTTCAAATTTCTCCTTCTCTCTCTTCATCACCACCCCTCTCTCATCACC
>NC_029792.2:42854037-42880505 GCF_000816755.2 Arachis ipaensis
CCCCCGCCGGCCGCGCTCAACGCTCCACATATATTTGGGGAAGCAAAATCTCCACTGCGAGCCACGTCTCCGCAACCGCGACATCCACCGCTCTCTCCATCGAGGCGCACTCTGGCGAGTCACCTCAACTGCCGCAACCTCCACCTCCACCGTTGCTCCACTCTTCTTGCTTTGAGGTTGATTTTAGGATTTTGTCAATTTTACTATTAATCTTCTCTATTTTAAATTCATTATGATTTAATTAGATTTTAATTTTTCATTAGTAATTCGATTTAGTTAAACTATTTGCTGTTAGGTCAATTTAGAGTAAAATTAAATTTTTTTATTAGGATTTCTCTTGGTTCATAGGTAATTAAGCATGCCATTGTGATTCTTGGGTTTGTAATTTAAATTTGTTTAGGGTTCATTGACTGATCTTCTGCTGAACACTGTAATATACTGTTGAATTTTGTGAGATCCATCATTTTGTAATTTTGAATATTAGTTTTACCATTTAATTAAATTTTTAACACCGCTATTTAATCAACACCATACAATTTAATCACACATGGGTTGCATTTTTTACCCAAATTCCACTAGTATTTTAATGGTTTATTCTCATTTTTCTTACATATGCTTTATACCACTTTATACCACTCCATATGTCAAAGATATACCTTATTTGGTTTATAGAAATAGTTTATTGTTCATTTGTTGTTTTGAATTTTTGTTAATTGGTATGCTATTTGCAAACATGACGACCGATAAAGGTGTTTTGATCAGGCTGTTGGTCGTGGTCGGGATAGAGGGAGGGTTTCTTTCAGTACCTCAGGGACTTCTGGATCCTCTCCTTCTACTCTGACTACCCCGGTGACGTCACAGGTTGCGGGTTTAGCGGACCAGCCATTCATCATGATCCCTAACCCTAACTACGTGCCTCCGTCTACGGCGCCGCCACCGCCTCCTACCGCTTAGCAGCCTGCTGCCACGGCGATGCCACCTCCAGCGATGGAAGCCGCGGCCCCGGAGTCCTCTCACAGAAGTGAGGCAGCTGATGTCCCTCCATCACCTCCCATCGTACGGTTGACCATTTGGCCTGATGGCAGCATTGGATAAGTATCACTTTGAGTCTTATATATTTTTTTATTATGTTATTGCTAAAAGTGCTTGAAAATTGATTCTAGTTTAGTGGATTTAGGTTTATTTGGTTGCATGTTTAGTGTTTCCTGTTTACTAGTTATGGTTATTACTGAAAGTTCTTGAAAATTGATTCCTGTTTAGTTGATATAGGTTTATTTGGTTGCCTGGTTATGGTTTCCTGTTTACTGATTATGGTTATTACTGAAAGTTCCTGAAAATTGATTCCTATTTAGTGGATTTAGGTTTATTTGGTTGCCTGATTATGGTTTCTTATTTACTAATTATGGTTATTGCTGAAAGTTTATATAAATTGATTCCTCTTTAGTGGATTTAGCTTTATTTAGTTGTTTGGTTATGGAATTCCTGTTTACTTATTATGATTATAGCTAAAAGTTCCTGAAAATTGATTCATATTTAGTGGATTTAGGTTTATTTGGTTGCCTAGTTATAGAATTGCCATATTGTTACATTTGTGGGTTGTTGTTAGTTTTGCGCCAAACAACAACGCCTATACTCAGGAGATGATCAATGTCATCAAGCCGATGTATAGCCATCCCTGACCTAGCTACAAGGAGATCCCCACTGAGATCAGGAAGCGATCGTTTCAGAAATGGGCGGTAATAACTTCTTTTTTAGTTTCAAACCTTGTTAACTAGTTTATATCTTCTATCTTACTTAACTAATTTTAAAGTTTCTTTGTTACATCTGCACTTTAGATGGGATGCTGAGCACGATCTTATCATCAGGAAGATATTCGACCATAGAATGGTTCGGCGGCTCCAATAGATGCTGGATGATGTTCGTCACGGGCACGACCACCTGACGACCTGGCTCTGACCGGATATAAAGAAGGTTGTGTTAGTTCATTGGGAGACCAATAAGGGGTTCAGGCATCGATGTCTCACCAACAGAGCTAACAGGGTATCGGCCAGGTCATCCAAATATATTGGCGGCTTAGCGACCTTCATGAAGACTAAGGATAGGCTGGTACGTAGTGACTTTAATTTTGTTAATAACCTAGTTATATTCTTAGGCATATCATTACTAGGCATACTAATCATATTGTTTCAATACAACATGTGTAGTCGAAGTCGTTAGATCGCGAAGAGACATTAGTGGAGACGTTTAAGTACACTCACACGCTAAAGGAGAACAAAGAGAGATTTGCTGATTATCGGTCTCAGGACCATTATATGAGTAAACATACATCTAATTATCTTCTTCTATAAAATTATTAGAGATTAGTTGTATATCTATTGTACTAGTCATAATAACCTGTGTTGATTACCCAGGAGTCCTACACACAGAGACTAGAGGCTGAAACTCAACAGTCTCAGCAAAGTGGAGAGGACACCGCCAATGGCTCTGCAACTTCAGTCGTCGATCCCGATGCAGTTTGGCGCGAGACTGCCTCAGTACCGTATAAGAACTGCGTATACGGGCTGGGGTCATTCTTCGCCACCAGCATCTGCACCTCCACGTTGAGGTTTTCGTCAGGCTCTATCACCAGTTGAGCCATCGAGCTCGAGAACGGCATGGATTAGAGGCTGTAAGTGTAGGAGCTCCAACGTAGCCTTCACCAGCAGGCTCAGGAGTAGCTGAACGATTATCGGGAGAGGTACCAGGAGATCCTAACCCATGTGACGTCTATGGATGAGCTCAGACTAGAGTGAAGGGAGTCACTGCAGCGGCTTTAGCGTATGGAGGCTCAGATAAAGGTGTACTAGGACCAGATGCGCATTGCTGATCGACCCTGCTGGTGGCAACGCCACTACTGGTGGCAGCGGTCCTACTGGTAACACACGGATATCACCGATTTCTGTGCCGCCGACTCAGGGGCACGGGACCGACGACAACGATGATGACGAGGACTACCTGGATCTGTAGTTATTTCTGTTTCATTTTATTGTTTCATTATATTTATTTGATGTACTTAACTTTTAAATTATTTGAACATTTTATTATTTATTTTAAATAATAGGTTTTCATTATTTATGAATTGAACATTAATTGTGTGAAAAATAAATTTAAATTAAAATTGACCATTTATTTTAAATTTAAAAAAATTGACATTACAGTCGGATTTACCGTAGGAATAATCCGACGGTAATAGTGTGTGAAACAACATTTTTTGGCGTCAACAATACCGTCAAAAAAATTCACCGGTAACCAATTGATTTTTTGTGGTGGTAATCCGTCACAGAATTCGACGGTAATTACCATCGGATGAAAAAATTCTGACGGTAAACATTTATTGGCGAGATTTATACCGTCTGATTGTTTCCGAAGGTAATTAATTTACCGTCGAATTTTTTCATTTTTTTTACAGTAAATCTGATGGTACTCAATGTTTTTCTTGTTGTGGGTATCCATGGTACTACTAGAAGTCTCTAGTAAAATCCCCGATTGGCTCACCATCAATGTGCAAACTAAGATGGTAAGTAACATCTTAGAGCGTAATGGTGACTTCACCCCACGGAAGGTGAAAACTGTGGATCTTAAGCCTCCACCACTCCACAAATGCAGAGAGCATGACATTGTCAAATATAAAATTTGTTAGCTCTACTGTAACACTCTATCATCTAGGCTTTAACTCATGCTGTAAAACAAAGGATAACAAAGTGTCACGACAGTTCTAAAGCTCGTACAATAATATGTATGGAAAAAAGTAATAATACTAGAAGCCTGATGAAGAAACGTGAAGCGTTACACACAATAACTAAAGAGTAAAGATGAGAAAAGGTTCATAGATACAAGATAAACAAGAGTATACACACACACACATACACACACACACACACACACACACACACCCCAAAGAAAACTAGACACAGCCTGCGGAGTTTAGGCCGGCTAGCTTAAACAGAATACAACAGAGTTTTTGAAATAAAATAGCACCATCCTGTCTCTCAAAGTAAGCCTCTAAGACAACAAGTATCAAATACAAAAGTAAGAGAATGCTACACCAAAATAGATAAAAGATAAGGATAAAAGTGATCCTCCGTTCTGTCACCATCCCACAAACTCACCGAGGTGCGTTGCGACCTGCATTTGGAAAATAACAACAACATATGATATGAGAATTGGAGGTTCTCAATATGGTAACAGTGCCCAATAGATAAAATATAAGGTTCCGGGACGCCAAAGGCAATCCTAGAACTTCCTGCATGCATAAGATTCAAACTTAAAGTAACTTAAACCATAAAAAGGTTATCTATCTTGAGGGATTTCTAACTAACATAAACACCGTTGTCCAACAACCTTCACCAGCCTAACCTCCATGCGATGCCATCACCACCGCCTACCGAACCTCCTCAATCCAAGCAGAAAACACAGATAAATGCAATATAGTAAAACACAGGTAATATACATTTACAGCAAGTAATTTAGGAAGCAAGTAAGCTTGTTATACATTTAGGCATTGAATGCAAGAAAACAAAGCAAGCAAACACATAGAAGATGCACATCATGAATGCCTGTTCTATTGGCTGTGATAGCACTTGTCGGTTCAACTGCCAACCCGACACATCCCCTTGGGATGTCGCCTTTCAGTCACGAATAATTGGTACCCCATGGATATAGTTCCTGGCCCACTATCCAGGAATATAGTGCCCAACCCACTCTTGCGACTCAAAAGGATGTGAGCGGGATCATCAGGCTCAGACCTCACATCTCAACGTAAGCGGGATTAACCACCATCCTTACGCCGGCGCCGTAACCTCGACAAGCAAGATTAATCACCATCCTTGCTAAGCGCATAGCGACTCATCAATCTCAAAATATCAGTAGTATACGATCAATCTCAGTGATCACTGATCATATAGTACAAGTCCATTAATACTTATCTCATCAACCATAATAATTCGTTTGTCTCAATACATCAACATCTCAACACTCCACCAATCCACTCAAGTCATTCCATCCATAGTTCATCCTAAGCCTAGGTCACCGTCTTTAACTCATAACAGAAAATACCTATTTAAATTTACTTATTGTATTCTCCCTTATTTCAAAGCCTAAATACAAGCTAGGAGATCTTAAACATGTGTTACGGAAGTTTACAAGCTTGCTGGGAAGGTAAAATAGTTAAAAATAGAGTTTTTATTAAAAAACAGGACTTGTGCGTACGCATGGTAGTGTGCGTAAGCACGCAATAGAATGTCTTTTCCAGCCTATGCGTACGCACAACTTGTAATTTTCTCAGGGTTGTTATAACACCCGCTCTGTTCCGTGCATGCGCACGGAATGTGTGCGTGGGCATACACCAGAGTTCCAGAAATTCTACAACATCACAGAATTCAGATTTTTTATCCTAACTTCCAACGTCTATAACTTTCTCTACAAAATTCTAATTTCACTCATCCTTATACCGTTTTAAAGATCTCTTGATTATCTTTAATTTAAACTAAAGTTCACTTGAATCTAAACTTCGAGGGCCAAATTATAACCCACTGAAATTGGTTCAAAACATGGTTTTACCAAATTTTACAAATTTTCAAGTTTTCCAAACTCACAAGTCTCATTTCATTCTAGCCATACCCAATTCCAATTCTATACATTCATACACATTACCATTTACACTTCAATCATTGCCCAACCATACAACAACCAACCAATTTGTTTCAAATCACTAACTCTTACCATAATTTCCACTCAAAATCACCATCCTCATCATTATTAACCCAAACATAATTTACATCACATTTGCACCATTCTAAACCATCATAATCATTAATCATCAATTTATCACTATCAATTCTCATCATTTCTCCTCAACATCAATAACCATCATCAACATCATCATAAATCATCAATTTTCAACAACATCATAAATCATCAATCATTAACAATCATCAATAATCATCATCATCAATTGAATCCTATCTTAAGGTACACTAGCCTATATTTCACCAAACATTACATATTGACTAAAGAAAACTGAAACCATACTTTGACTGATTTTTAACACGCACAAAACACTAAAACTTGATTCCAAACAAGCTTCAACCTCCAATGCCAATCCAAATGCCAACACCAATTTCAATAATCACCAAATTCAAGCTATACACATTTAATTTGCCATAAATTAATCCTAGGGTTCACCAAATTACTAATCCATAAGAATTTTTGAAGTGACTTACCTTATTCGACGGTATTAGGGGCAAAAATCAACAATAGCCCAATCTTAGATACCACATAATCAACCAAAAATACAAAATCTACTCAATACTCAAATCTAAATTTTGAAATTTGTTGGGATTGAAGAAAAGAATATGAATTTTGAGTTCTTACCAGCAATACTTACCTAGAAATGACAGGCTCGGCGATAGTTTTGCGTGACCGCAAACGGCACGCGAATCGAAGCAGTGAAGCTCAAGTTATAGGCAATTAAAGAGAATAGTGAATAGTGTTCTCTTCTCCCTTTTCACTCTCAATCTCAGCTGCAACTCTCACTCGTTGTTATGAATGTGGCTAAAATGGCCACTTACAAGCTCATATATATATGTTGGACTTGGGTCCGGTCCAATTGCTTAGCGTTTTGGTTTTTTTGGCCCAATTTTGGGCCAAAACCTTTAAAATTAGCGCCCGATTTTCAATTTTAAATGTTTTTCTAAGTTTTTCTACATCTTTCATCACTCTTACACAGTACGCCGGCTAATTTACCAGTACGCATTT
Organism: Arachis ipaensis; assembly: GCF_000816755.2. Classification (NCBI taxonomy): domain Eukaryota; kingdom Viridiplantae; phylum Streptophyta; class Magnoliopsida; order Fabales; family Fabaceae; genus Arachis; species Arachis ipaensis. Next base: position 42,860,833 of record NC_029792.2, read on the forward strand.
TTACACAATTTTTTGCAGAAAATTATATTTTTCTACTCGAAAAAATTCACTAAATCTAAATCACCTTTAAATTTCCAAATTAAGATTTTTAAATTTTCAAACATATTTTAAGCAATCAAATTATTATTTTATTTTAATTAAATAATTAACAATCTCTAGTTCTTGTATCTACTGCATGTCCAAATCTAACTTTCCTAATGTATGGCAATAAGATGTCAGGCAGGAGATGAACAAGGTCTCAGTTAGAAATAACAACCAAGACCTTTGCAAAAGTAGTAACATTTAGTCTTGTAAATTAATCTTATCTAACTCATAGATATCTCTAATATTTATTGTAATTAAATATTCTAAACTTAGTACATAAATAATTTTATTAATAAAATATTCCATTTTATGAATAACATATTCATATAACTACATTAATATTAAGAGTTAATACTCAAATTCGTCCCTGAAAGATATCTCGATCTCCATATTAGTCCCCGAATGATAAAGTTAATTAAAAGAGTCCTTGAAAGATACACGACTAAAAGAGGTTCGTCCTTCCGTCAATTCGCTTGATGACATGGCTAACGTCTGCTCACGTGGGACGTTAACTGCCACGCTGGCAGAGAAGAAAAACGACGCTGTTTTGAGTGACTGTCCTGATAGACATGATTCGGCGTCGTTTTGTAGGCAGAGTGGATTCAAAACGTTGTAGACTCTTACCCCATTCCATAACAAGTATCTCCATGTTTGGCTCCAAAATGTTTCGTCTCCCTTAAGCCATGCCTTAACCCCTTCACCTTGCATTCGAATGTCGCCATCCACGTTTCTTATTGTTGGTTGACGATCAAAGCAGAGTAGGTGTTGTTACTGAGAACAGAGGTCGTCGGTTGTGTTAGCAACATTGATTGTGGAAGAAGCAATCGTGACGGTTAGAGATAAGCATTAAAGTTTTTTCATTTTTTTGAGTCAGTTTGTAGCCTGATGACTTAGTGGTGGCATTCTGTATGTCTTTGTCTGATTACGGGTAGGGGTTTGAGGAGGCTAAGGGTTTGTGTGACTATTGTTGAAGTGTCAGAATGCATTGCTTTGACTGCCGTTGTGATGATATTGAGTTATGGGCCTTTCATTTTAATGAGGGTTACTTTTCCTTGTTGCATGTTTGTTTTGGGGTTAGGGTTTGTTATGTTATGATTGAGAATAGCCAGTGGCAATCTGTGTGGGCTAAGGATGTTTTCTTTTTTCTGATTGTAGATGGAAGGTCCTCCGATGACCTTTGTGTTTCACCATGGTGGATTGTTTAAGAAGAATGCAGAAGAAGATATGGTATATGAACCCGATAATACAGAGGTGTTGATGGGGGTTGAAGGAGACACGCTTGACGTCTTCTTTGTAAGGGGTTATTATAGGGAGTTGGGTTACATTGAAGCTGGAAACTGTTGGTGGAAAGATCCTGGAGTTCCCCTTTCATCAGGGTTGAGAAGCTTAGTCATAGACGCAGACTTGGTTGCCATGTGCAAGGATTGCAGGAGAAACCACAATCTAATCAATATCTACCTGGAGAATTGTATTTCTCAGCCTTGTATAGTAGACAACATTGAGGAGGATTTAGTGAATGTGGAAGCAGAAAGGTTGAAACAGAGGAAGTATTTGGAAGCTAAGAAGTGCAGTTCCCAACCTGTCAAGAAATCCACAACAATGGATCCTGAGTCCAACAGAACAACCTCATAGCCCAAGTCACAGCCCAACAAACCAACAATGAAGCCCAAATCTGAGCCCAACCAACCAAAGGTGAAACCCATGTCTCAACCCAATAAACTAGCCCATCAGCCCAAGAAGACAACATCTCAACCCAAAAAGACAACACCTCATCCCATGAAGCCTGTTCCTCAGGCCAAGAAGACCAGTTATCAGGCCAAATCAGTCTCACCTCAATCAAATTCATCATCAGAGGCAGCCAATAACTCACAAGGGGCAAAGGATAAACAAAGTAGCAGTGGCTGCAGAGTCACAAGATCTGGAAGACAAGTGAAGGAAGCTCCCCTCCAGGAAGATGACACTGACTCTCATGACTTTTATGAGAGTACTGAATATGAACTGTATAGGTCTCTAAAAGTTGTAGGAGACAACCTCTATAGCAGTGACAGTGACAGTGACAGTAACTCTGGTAACAGAAAAAGAAGTGGAGAAAGGGACAGCAGGTTTGAAGTCAGAGAGAAGCACAAGCCCCCTAAGAAAAGATTAGCTGATAAAAAAATAGACACTGATGATTCCAACTATGAAGGTTCTGAAGATGAACAAAGCTCTGAGTCTGGTATGTTAATTTCATTAGGGTTACTTGTTTTTTGAACTATTTTGCAAATGTTAGGGTAGCTTATGTTTTGAAATTTTTGTTAGCAGATTTAGATGATAGTGATGGTGCCTCAGATGCTGACTCCTGGCATCCAGAGAATTCTGATAAGGTGTTGGAATCTGATGAAGAATCACCAGCTGTATACCCTCAGTTCAATGAGAAAACAAAGTTTGGAGAGTTGAAATTTGATGTTAGTATGGTATTTAAGTCCAAGTCTGAATTCATGCAAGCAACTAGGGATTATACAATCCAGTGGGGTAGAAATATTTTGTTTTCAAAAAATGACAAGATTAGAGTTAGGGCTGTATGTAAGTCTGAAGATTGTCCATGGGTAGTATACTGTGCATGTAATAAACAAGATGGATCTTGGCAAATTAAGACATTGGTAGATAGTCACACTTGTCTAAGAGGGAGGAAAAACAGAGCTGCAACCCAAACCTGGACCCTGAGTAAACTAGTACCTAAGCTTAGAAAATACCCTACCATGAAGCATCGAGAGGTTTATGACTGGTTTATTAGAAAGTGCAACGTCTATCTGAATAGCACATGCATTACAAGAGCTTTGAAAGCCGCTAGAAAAATAGTGGAGGGTGATGAGATAGCTCAATATGGGTTGGTTTGGGACTATGCCAATGAGTTGCTGACTAGTAACCCCGGCTCCACAATTCAAGTATCTGTTATCCCCATGCCTGAGAGTCCTCCCATGTTTGATCATTTCTATGTTTGTCTTGATGCCTGCAAGAGGGGGTTCAAGGCAGGTTGCAGACCCTTAATTGGTCTTGATGGAGCGTTTCTGAAGACACTACATGGGGTCAAATTTTAACAGCTTGTGGACAGGATGCTAACAATCATATATTTGTGATTGCTTATGCCACAGTCAGTGTTGAAAATAAAGACAATTGGAAGTGGTTCCTTGAGTTACTGCACAACGACCTGGGAGACTACAGGGAGAACAAATGGTGCTTCATTTCAGACATGCAGAAGGTGAGAATGTTATTGACTTACGGAATAGTCTATCTGGATTCTCTGCTGTCCCAGATTTTCTTATCGTAGCCTTCAACCCACAGAAACATGATTCCTCATGGGTTTTCCTCCTGATTCGCATTGAGGCGCTGGAACCATTACTGCCGTTCAAGAAGAACGACACACCACCACCACGGCCTCCATTTCTTGCCTCCATCGTCGCCCCAAACCAGCAATTTCAACACTAACCCAGGCACATGGCCCTCTGATTGCTGAAGGCGACGTATTTATCGTCGAATTTAGGATTATGTTTCAAACAATTAGGGACTGATTTGAACTGTTTTTCCAAACTTACCTTGTCAGCAATAGGTTTGGACATGTTGGCCTCTTCCACGTTGGAAGCTAATGACACACGTCACCAGACGTTAGCCAGGTCACCAAGGGAGTTGACGGAAGGACAAACGTGATTAATTTGGGTAACTTTCGGGGACTCTTTTGATTAACTTTATCTTTCGGGGACTAATATGGAGATTGAGGTATGTTTCAAGGACGAATTTGATATTTAACTCTTAATATTAATTAGACCTAAGTATTAAATAAAAAAAAACTTTATGTAAGTTTTAAAAAATTAATTTTTCATGTTCAACTATTGTAACATAACTAACGGTGTTCTAGATACTTTAAATCCAACGATACTAATTAATTAAAGAGAAAAAAAATTAAACCTAACATGTCAATATTTAATAAGTACTTTAACTATTTATATTTAATTATCTTAACCTGTTGAACAAAATTATATAAATATTTTAATAAAATTTCTAACTAATTAACTCAAAATACCTAACAAATTAACTAACTTAATAAAGTTTAAATATGTAAATTAATTAATTACTCAAAAAAAAAGACAAAAACTAACTTTGAAATCTAATATTCTGGCTATGTGCAACATCGCATTTAATCAATTGATATCTCCATCACACATATTATTGGAAATCATCTATACTTCAAGTATTAGAATTAAAGGTGTTAAAAAGTTAATAAAGTTTAAAGAATTTCACAAATAAATGAATTGTTGGGAATAATACACCATTCCCCTTGAGAAAATATCTTTCACAGAGAAATAAAATAGACACAATCACAACACAAGAATTTAACGTAGAAAACCCCAATTACTGGAGAAAAAAAAACCATGGCCGTTGTCAAATGACAACCAAAGAATATCACTATGTGAAAATTGTTACAACACATAGACTTCTTTCTCTCTAACACCGGCACCCCAGTACACCCACACTCTCAAAGCAAATATTTAACTACACCTCACAACACTCTCTAATCAAAGAGTATAGAGGAAAAGAAAAGTCAGATACAAGCTTTAAGTGTTTTCGACTAGTGCAAAAAATATGGAGAACTTAGCCTCATATTTATAGCCTAGGTCACCCACTCCATTTGCTATCCTAAGCAATGTGGGACTAATTCAACCAAATTCTAACAATCTCCACCTTGATTGAAATAGTCACACATCTTCAGCTTCCATAGTCAACACCGACAATTTTTTACTGCCATTGTCTATATCGACAATCATAGTTCAGAGAACTATCATACTCCACCATGAAAGTATACTCACTTGGAATTAGACCACTCCAAGCATTTCGCCTTGGTACAGATCAAAACCTTGCTGAAAATTCATGGTGCAACTTCCAAATTGGCTTTTCCTGGAAGTTCTTCTGCCATCGACATAACTCCGCCACACACCTTGCATCTCAACACCAACCAATGCCCGTGTGCAATTGTGGACTCGATTGCCACAACTTATCCTTATCCATGGCAGTGCGACAATACTATGAGGATACTTCTTATCTTCTAGAGAACATCATCTTCTCTCATAGAGAGAGCAATATTGCAAGTATCAGATTGAGAGTCTTTTTCTGAAACCACATTACCTGGACAATTTCTCTTTACATGCCCAGGCTTTCCACATTTCCAGCATGTACACTCCTTCCATGATTTTCTTTTCCATAATTATCACTTCTAGCTACAAGTGCCAAATCTGATGAAGTGCTACCCTCATTTTTCATTCTTCTTTCTTCAGCAATGAGCTTACTGGCAACTTCTTCAAAATTCAGAGTTTCCTTCCTATACATTAAAACAGGTTTGATATACTCATAGGAAGAGGAAATAGACAATATGAGCCTCAGTGCCTTATCTTCATCATCAATTTTCACTCCAATTGCCTCTAATTCAGAGACAATACCATTGATAGCACTAAGATGGTCGGAAATTTTCACATTGTGATCCATGCGTAGATTATGGAACTGCTCCTTCAATAACAACCGATTTGAGATGCCCTTTGCCTGATACAACCCTTCGAGTTTATCCCAAAGTTCCTTGGCTGTTTTCATTCCTTGCACATTTACAAGAACATTCTTAGCCAAACACAGGCAAATAGCACTTGCAGCTCTCAAATCTAGTTCCTCCCATTCTTCATCCTTCATACCAGAGATCTTCTCCTTCAACGCCTTGTGTAAACCTGATTGTATCAACACATCCTTGACTTGTATTTGCCACAAGCCAAAATTGATTCTTCCATCAAATTTCTCTATTTCAAGCTTCACAGCACTTGAATATCCTGACATTGTTGCAACCGTATACTGGAATAGTATAACTCAACTGTAGACCGTGCACTAGGAAGGGTCCCCAGGAAAGAGAGGTGGGTCACAATGGACACACTTAAATACCAAGTCTTTCCTTAGCCAGAACCTTTCCAAACTGCACTCTCACAGTGTCACACTGCCTTCCAGCAACAACAACAGCAACCAAAGATCAACCTCAAGCCACAGGACAAAATTCTTTTATGATGTGGAAGGTCAGACTAGGTTGCAACCACAGAGCATACTAAGAATAAATCCCACCGAACCGAAGCTCTGATACCACATGTTGGGAATAATACACCTTCCCCCTTGAGAAAATACCTTTCACAGAGAAATAAAATAGACACAATCACAACACAAGAATTTAACGTGGAAAATCCCAATTACTGGAGAAAAAAAAAACCACGGTCGTTGTCAAATGACAACCAAAGAATATCACTATGTGAAAATTGTTACAACACATAGAATTCTTTCTCTCTAACACTGGTACCCCAGTACACCCACACTCTCAAAGCAAATATTTAACTATACCTCACAACACTCTCTAATCAAAGAGTATAGAGAAAAAGAAAAGTCAGATACAAGCTTTAAGTGTTTTCGACTGGTGCAAAAAATATGGAGAACTTAGCCTCATATTTATAGCCTAGGCCAGCCACTCTATTTTCTATCCTAAGCAATGTGGGACTAATTCAACCAAATTCTAACATGAATATCACAACTACAACCATTATATATATAGGCGTTTCAGTATATCTCAGAAATGTAATCTTGTTTTCCACTATGCACATATCTCAAGTACTTATTCTATTTCTTATACACACGTATCTCAAATACTGAATACTCTTTTTTATTTTTATATCATATCTCAAGTGCATCAGAGATATCACTACAAAAAAAAAAGGCCTATGGCCACGGTAAAAAACCGTGACCATAGCTAGTAAAAAGGGTGACCATAGATCTATGGTCACGGTTTTGGACCTATGGTCACGGTTTTTTACCGTGGCCTATTCTCTCGTGGTCATAGGTCTATGGTCACGGTTTTTTGAGCTATGGTCACGGTTTTTATGGTCACGGTTTCAATTTTCAAAATCTGACACTTTAGGCCACGTTTTTTTACCGTGACCATAGGTTAATCTATGGTCACGGTAAAAAACCGTGACCATAGCCTCTATGGTCACCCCTCCTTAAAACCGTGACCATAGATAAGGCTATGGTCACGGTTTTTACGGTGGCCATAGCCTCTATGGTCACCCTTCATTAAAACTGTGACCATAGCCCTATCTATGGTCACGGTTTTCACTGTGGCCATAGCCTCTATGGTCACCACTCCTTAAAACCGTGACCATAGCCCTATCTATGGTCACGGTTTTTCACCGTGGCCATAGCCTCTATGGTCACCCCTCCTTAAAACCGTGACCATAGCCCTATTTATGGTCACGATTTTTCACCGTGGCCATAGCCTCTATGGTCACCCCTCCTTAAAACCGTGACCATAACCTACTTTATTTTATGAGATTTATTTTTTTAAAGCATAATAATCACATCCCAAATTTATGATAATCACAAAATAAATCTAAAAATGAGAAACTCAAAAAATCTAAATCATAAAATTTATATTATAAACTGAATATGTTTTTAGTCCAAACAACACAAATAAAAATACAGTGTAATTTATTCATTACATGTAAAATACATAACACATCAAATATATATATATATGAGACCCATTTCATCTCATATTACTATGGAAAATGTTTTCTTCATATCATCCCCACTGTGTTCAGCACTTTGCTTAGCACATCGCTCAGCTAGCCTCAAAACTAAATTTGGCATCCCCACTGTGTTCAGCATATCCAATGCTTTCCTATGAGCACTCTGCAGAATCATTTAGTGTTAGCATTGCTAGAAACAAAATCTAAAGCAACATTTTAAATTTAGCTTTTCACCAAAGAAGGGATAGAAGTTACACTTGTTCAGAACCAACTTATTAGTCACAAATGAAATTTTGAAGAAAATGAACTATTTCTTCAAAGAGTGCTATGTAAACAACAGTTTTGACAACTATATATAACTATACAAAAAGTAAATGAGATGTCTGTTTCAAACTTGTTATGCTGTTCCATTAAACATCTTTCAAAAACTAGTTGCTTTCGTGAAAGTTCAAAAAATATACTAATACATATAATCTAACATTCATAACAGATAATAAAAAAAGGAGATTATAGCTAAATATAAACAATAGTTTTAATCTAAGTGTTTGTTGATCCTATCTTTCATATCTTTCTAGCCATGGATCAGGTATATCATCATCGTATTAAATGTATGAAAGGAAGGCAAGGGAAGAATGAAAATACCTTCAAGAGTTCCCTTTGCCCATGTATTGATGAAAGGGTGGTTTCTCCAAGTGCAGTAGAATTCTGCAGCTCAAGCTTTGAGTTTCGAACCGATTGCATAGCTTGTGCCGCCTCGTCAAAGATCCTCAAAACATGGCTGGAATCCCCATTCTGCCACATCAAATTAATTGATAAAAGGTTAGAAAAAATTATAACTTACAAGTCTATACAAAAATTTAACAATCAAAGATGATAATTTTAAAAAGAAAGCTCAGCTCAAAGGTTCAAGTGTTTCTAGTAACATTTGAGTGAAAACCATTTATCAGAAAAAGCATTTCAGCAAGTTATTGCCCTATAAATAAGTGTTTAATTTCAGATGATAATGCATTGTGCAACATCATAGTGGATTACTGTACCATATAAAAAGAGAGGGCATTCAATTGTCTTGTCCTGTTCAGTATGATAACCCTTGTAAATGATTTTTGCTCTACCAAAACCTGTCAAATTAAAATGAAGTATCACGAGACAAACTAACATTTTGCAAGGCAGTTTTCCTAGGATAATTAATATGAGTAGCTACAAGGCACTTGTCTCTAACATGCACTCTCTCTGCTTTAAGTTGTAAATTTAATTTAATTTCTTTCTAATTTAATTTAACTCACCTATCAAAATTCTCTCTGCTTCTGCAGCTGTTTTTGGGTTAAGTGGTAGGCCCAGTACTGGAGCTAGCACACTATGTAGAACAAATGGACCTAGAAGAAGAAGAGCAGTAAATCAAAAAGTGAGGAAGCTGGAAAACTTTTGCATCAAATTGTGTAATTGTGTACTAACGATTTAAATTGAAGGCAATAATTTCAACAAAATCAATAATAAAATAGCTAAATGATAACAAAATCAATAACTCTTGTCTTATTGTCAAAATTGGACCACCAAATTTTTCAAACTCAGAACTTAAATCCAAAGCCACTGTTAAGTGACTAAAGTATTCAGTACTTTGACGAATCTGATATTAATTGTAGAACTCCATTTTATTGTAGGATCTAAGATGTGATAAGTATGCAATGAACAAGAAGCAAAATAGTAAAAAGTTAGCAACCTGCCTTAAGACTACAGAAGTTGGCAATGTCAGTGAGGTGAGTCAAGGAGGAAATGGCGGAAGGAAGTTCTTCCAGAGAGACCCTTTCTTTGAAGACGCAGCGACGGCGAGCTCGAGAAATGACAGGTATGAACGGCGGCGCCCAAGAATTCCGGTGGCGACGACAACCCCCTTTCTCTCGCTCAATCGTGTTCTGTCTCATCACTCCTCTTCCTCTCGCGTACAGTGGCAGTAGCATCGACCAAGGGTTGGTGGTGGAGACACCCAAAACGGCGGTGAAACGCGGCGGCTATGAAAGCTCGACGACGGTGGTAGGGCGCGGCGTAGGCGGCGGGACAGCTCCATCGCGACCTCTGTCTCCTTCTCATGCGTCGTCCTCTCTTCGCGTCAGGTTCTCTCTCGACTCCTCCACTGCGAGCCTCTCCCTTCTCGTGCAACGATGGCAACGGCGACGGCGGTGAGGTCTCAACCGGTGCCATTCCTTCCTCCTCCCTCTCTTCCTTTCTCCCTCATCCCCTTCAAGCTTCCCCTGTTTCTCGTTTCTTCCCCCTTTCTTTTCTTCTGTATATGTGTATTCGTAGGTTTAGGGCACAAATGGGGAAATTTGGGGATATTAGGATTTTTATTAGAAATTTTAGGATTAGAGAAAAATATATACAAGTAATATAATAATTTTATAAAATATTTGAGATAAAATAATAATTCAGAAATTAAATATAATACTATAAAGATTGCTTTTAAAATGCACAAGATTTTATTTATCAAGATATTATTGAGTTCAAATAATTATTTTTAATTTAAATTATAAAGTAAACATACTAATTACATTTTATAAAATATGGTTAAATTTAAAATATCAATTACCTAAATTAAATTATATGATCTTTCATTATTTTTCTTTTTAATTATTCTTAATAAATTAATCTCTAACTCTAAAAACTCAATTTAATAAATGAACCATAATTTATCCATAATAGAAATTTCTTAAATTTAATTATATAACACTTCCATTATTAAGTTATTAAATTATTTTTTATGTTATTAAGTTTTAAATCTTTTTTTAATTTAAAATTAATAGTATTCAACTTAATTTTTTATTTATAAAATTAAATTTAAAATTTTAATATTTAAAATAAATCATATAAAATTATTATTAGTTTTTAATTATTAAAATTTTTAAAAGATAAAATATTTAAAATTATAAAAAATACATAAAAATCTTAATTAATTTAAACTCAAATGATTAAAACTGTGACCATAGACCACTTTAGGTCATTCCCCAAAATCGTGACCACAGACACTTTTTGATCACTGTAAAAAACCGTGACCATAGACCCCTTTAGGTCACCCTCAAAACCGTGACCATAGACCCTTTTAGGTCACCCTTCCAAAAAACCGTGACCATAGATCCTTTTTGGTCACTGTAAAAAACCGTGACTATAGACACCTTTAGGTCACCCCCCAAAACTGTGACCATAGACCCTTTTAGGCCACCCCCAAAACTGTGACCATAGACCCCTTTAGGTCACCCCCCAAAACCGTGACCATAGACCCTTTTAGGTCATCCTTTTTTGAAAAACCGTGACCATAGCCCCTTTTTGGTCACTGTAAAAAACCGTGACCATAGACCCCTTTAGGTCACCCCTAAAACCGTGACCATAGACCCTTTTAGGCCACCCCCCAAAACCGTGACCATAGACCCCTTTAGGCCACCCCCTAAAACCGTGACCATAGACACTTTTAGGCCACCCCCAAAACCGTGACCATAGACTTCTTTAGGTCACCCCCCAAAACCGTGACTATAGACTCTTTTAGGTCACCCTTTTTTGAAAAACCGTAACCATAGCCCCTTTTTGGTCACTGTAAAAAACCGTGACCATAGACCCCTTTAGGTCACCCCCAAAACCATGACCATAGACCCTTTTAGGCCACCCCCAAAAACCGTGACCATAGATCCCTTTAGGCCACCCCTCAAAACCGTGACCATAGACCCTTTTAGGTCACCCTCTTTTGAAAAACCGTGACCATAGACCCTTTTTGGTCACTGTAAAAAACCGTGACCATAGACCCCTTTAGGTCACCCCTCAAAACCGTGACCATAGACCCTTTTAAGCCACCCTTTTTTAAAAAACCGTGACCATAGGTACTCTATGGTCACCCTTTCCAAAAAAACCGTGACCATAGCTTTTTTTTTTGGTCACCTTAAAAAACCATGACCATAAAGGGTCTATGGTCACGATTTTTTACCGTGACCAAAAAAACCGTGGCCATAGAACCAAAATGTTGTAGTGTATATTCAAATATTGTTACGTCATATTTCGGGTGCTCAGTTATTAAAATATGTTTTTAATTAAATTTGAGTAGTCATAATATCTAAGAGGTGACTAACTGCACATATCAAATATTGTGTGTTTTATAGATTTCAGTAAATAATATATTTATTTATTGAGTAAAGTATCGTTTTTCTTTCCAACGTTTGGAGTAAGTTTTAAAGTTGTCCATAACGTTTAAATCATCATATTTAAGTCTCTAACGTTTTAAAATTGATTCAATGTTGTCTTGTTGTTAGGGATTTGTTAACAAAATTGACGGTGAGATAAAATTGAGACGATTTTGAAATGTTAGGGACTTAAATAGGACAAAAACGTTGGGGACAAAAATGATGCATAGAAATAAATTTTAATTTTATCCTTTATTAATATCAATCTTTTACAGTAAATAGTTATTCAATTATTTTTTAATCACATCTAAATAAATTATATTTAATCATATTACTTTCATTCTAAATAAATATTTTTTTATAATTTTATTCTTAAAAATTTTTACTCATCATAAAATATTTGTAAAATAACTAGAATCACATTACTTTTCTATTATGGATCCTGCTAGGGAGACAATAGACTATTTGTACAATGTATACAATGGGTTATTGAGTTACAAAACAAACATCCCCCAAAAGCTTCAGCTGATGGAAAAAGATAACACTAATGATTATATCTCTAGTACTCCCTAAATCTCCATTATACATATTGTACAAATATTCCATTAGCTCCTCATACTTTCCCTTCTATTATATATGTATAATAAATTAAATGTCACCATTTTTTACAGTAGTTTAACACACAATAATGATTCCTATCTATCTATAAATTCCGCAAATTTAGCATCAAGTGCATTCAGAATAAGGGTGATACGTATTATAATAATATTAGAGCCATGGAAGTGACCTTGAAGAAGAACAACCCATCTGGGACATCAATTCTGGTGCCAAGTGTTCAAGAATTGGCCAAACAAAAATTGTCTAGTGTTCCACCCAGATACGTTCAGCCACAACAAGATCATGATCTGGTAATCTCTGAAGCTGATCATGCACTTGAGATTCCAGTTATTGATTTGCAGAGATTGCTTTCTACTGAGTATGGAGATTCTGAATTAGCCAAACTTCACCATGCTTCTAAACATTGGGGATTCTTTCAGGTCTCTTTACTCACGCCCTATCGATCACTTCTTTAACTTCACTTCCTTCCAAAAATGGTAGCACTTAATAATGTGCAGTTTAATGAATTTTTTTTTTGTGTAACTTTTTTTTTAAACAATTAACTTTTGAATTAAAAGTTTATATGTTGTAGACATCTCTAAAAAACTTTTTATTCTTGATTATTTATACAAAATTTAACAACATTTTCTTCTCTTATACTCTTATTTCTCTCAATACATACGTTTCATATATAAGCCTCAATTCTTTAGGTGATTTTTCTTCTGGTTGATTTTAAGAAGGTTCCTATGTTTGTTTTACTGAATTTTCAGTGCTTTTGATTTGTTAAATACTTTTATCTTTTAACTAATAGTTAATTCTAGTCTTAATAATGGAAAACATATATTTTATTTTCATTATGAAAGAAATAAATAAAGAAATTGGGATATTTTCATTAAGAGAAAAAATTGGATACTAATTTTTTTGGTTTAATTATTCTATTAATTTTTATATATTTTTTTATCAAATTTTTAAACACTTTTATATATATATATATATTGGAATAAAATACCTTATAACACCATATAATCAATCGTGTATACATAATTAGAATTAAGAGAAAGTTTAGGAGATCAGCATTTTTATCAAAATTTGGCTAGCACTTAGCCAGCAAAAAAAAAAATGAGTAATTCTCTATCATTAGATAAAACTTCACACTATTAAAAATACTATTAATAACTTATTGATGGCTACAAATCACAAAATCTACGGGTCTCTAATATTCCTCTAGAATTAATATGGTCGTTGAAATGACATGTGTGTGATCACTTAAAATAGTGATTTGAATTTTTGTTCCAACTAATAATTATTATATAGTTAGTATACCAAATTTAATTCTCTCCCTTTCATATAAAATCAATCGTTTCATTCATTCATCTAGCTATGTATGGTTAATAATTAGAATGAACAATCAATTTAATTTTGTTATTATTGTAGCTTGTAAACCATGGAGTTAGCACTTGTCTGATTGAGAAGGTAAAGTTGGAGATGCAAGATTTCTTCAACCTTCCAATGTCAGAAAAGAAAAAATATTGGCAAAGTCCAGAACATATGGAGGGGTTTGGACAAGCATTTGTTCAGAGTGAAGACCAGAAACTTGATTGGGCTGATATATTCTATATGCTCACACTACCAAACCACATGAGAGTTCCCCACTTATTTCCACAACTTCCTCTCCCCTTCAGGTTTTATTTATGAGGAGTGCTAGGGGTAGCACTTTTGTTAAATTCTGACCAGCACTTAATTATTAAAAGAAAATTAAATGATTTTACATCATTAGATGCAATCTCACACCATTAAAAATATCATTAATGGCTAATTAATAACTAAAAATTACAAAATCTGCTGAGCCCCTAGACTTTCTCTATATTTAATTTTCATCTTTATTTACATGTTTTGTGTGAACAAGTGTGTAACTTGCAAGTTGTGATTATATATGGATGCAATTGCCATGATTGAAAATATATTATGAATTTTATGATAAGCAGCTCTAGCTGCGCATAGTGAAATTTTGTTATATTTTTTAATTTAAAAAAATTGATTTATATTTTTTTAGGCTCAGACATAAGATCAAAGTTTTTCTAACGGAAGTAATATTGTCTTCTTGATCACATAATTATTTACTATTATTAATATGTTTTTTTCCTCCAAATTAATTTTTTTTTTTTTATTATTGTCATGAAATTATTTATTTTAAAATTTAAACTGATAAAAAAAAATAACATGTAAAAAATTTTATTTGTAACATATTACTTTAGACAATATTTTTTTTTTGGTTTGAATGAATTTTTTTATTATTTAATGTTATTTTATTTTTGAATAACAAAAATAGAAATTTAGATTTTTAATTAATACAAAATTTAATATTATATTATAAAGTTATTTATTTTAAAACTTTAAACCGGTAAAAAAAAGTGCATAAATAATTTCATTTTTAATAATTATTACCATCATCTTCTTTCTCTATTTTATAATCCATGCATGCTATCCATATTCTTTCTTTGCTGTCTGCAAGATCATGTTTCTACTAGTGTTACTTATATATGCTGACCATCATTAAATTCGATATTATTCATATAATAGTTGCACAATAAAATTTATAATAAATTATCACTTTTTTGTTTTAAATATTTGGGATAAATGTTAATGTTATCTTTAATTTTTTTCCAAATTAATTTAATATTATTATTCCCACCCTTTAATATCATTGTACAATTGTAGTTGTGAACTTTTAGTATCATTAATTGTATGTGTGTACTCGATGCTTTTGCCATGTAGAGAAACTATGGAACTTTACTCACAAGAATTGAAAAACTTAGCCATAGTTATTATTACTCAAATGGCTAAGGCTTTGAAGATAGAAGAAGAGGAAATAAGAGAATTATTTGAAGATGGAATTCAAATGATGAGGATGAACTATTATCCTCCATGTCCTGAACCGGAAAAGGTTATTGGTCTCACACCACATTCGGATTCAGTTGGTTTAACTATACTCCTACAAGCCAATGAAGTTGAAGGATTGCAGATAAGAAAGGATAATGGCATTTGGGCTCCTGTTAAACCATTATCTAATGCCTTTGTCATCAACATTGGGGACATATTAGAGGTAATGGACTCAACCATATCAAATTTAAAACATATCAATTATCAACTTGATAGAAATGATAATACTCATTAAATAACTTTTTACCCTATAAAAAAGTTGTCGAATACCGTTGGATTTAACAATAGAATAAATTCTACAGTATAAACTTTGTCAGTGATTATTTACGTAAATTTTTATCCATCGCTAATTATCAACGGATATAAACTTTTAATTGTGAAATTTTAAAATTTGTTATCGTCGAATTTTTCTTTCAATAAATATGACGGTAACAAATTTTTTATTATTAATAATTAAAATAATTTCTAAACTAACAAAATTTAAAATTTTATAATTTCTTATAATAATTTGTCTATAATTTTTAGTTAAAAGTTCACAAACAAGTTTAAATATCAAAGTTTATTATTTAAAAAAAAAGAGAATTCAATTAAGCAGAAAAATCAAATTTAAAATGTACTAAACCCTCAATTACAAAAATTGAACAAAATTAAATTAGAAATCAAATGAGCAAATAAACCGATGAGCATTAGAAATTAGGCTATACTAATACTACTACATTACATAAAGAATCAACTATACCAAACTATTTATGATACTAACAATTAACTAATTTATCATCCACAACATCAACTATATATTATTATAAATTAGGCCAATACAATTGTCAAATCAAACACCAATTCATAACTAATAAAAAATTTATTATCAACTGTCATTATTATTAAATGTCTGAGACAATTCTAAAAGTTGAAAAATAAATAAGTTTCTTTAGTTACCAAAGTTCAATCTTGATTCTTCAGTTAAATTTAATGGAACTTGATCTGTTAAGTTATTATTTTGTAGAAATCTGCAACAGTTAAAAAGAGTCCAATAAAAAAATAACAAAGAATAGAAAAGGTAAATGAACCACGGAGCCACTAAATTAAAAATCAATAATAAATAGTAAATAAAATAATGTGCAACCTATGTATGAATTACTTGAAAAAGAACGAGTTACTATATATACTCATTTTATTAACAATTTCTAGCTTCATATTATCTGACTTTATAGGTCCATTATGAATAATTTTAATCATGGTAGAAAATAAGACGTACCAACAAATCTATGATTACCATTTTGTACCAAATAATGCTTAATTTAATGCAACAATAAAATACTAATCTAGATTAAAATAGATGTGCTACATGCATATATAATCTGTAATGCATCTCGGATCAATTGCAATACAGGAATATGTTCCATGAACAACCAAACAAGCAACGTTGCAAACCACAAGCATAGTGTGAATTAACCACAACATAAAACTAACATTAAGATCCCTAAAACCTAAAATTCTAATAAATAACTTGCATCAAATACTCAAACAATAATAATAGTATTATCATTTGTATAAATTTTAGAATAATTATTAACTAAATATACAAACATTAAAATAGATAATCTTTCCAATCCAAAATCTTTTAACATTTTATAATGAATGATATCTAAATATGAGAGGTAGATTCAATTTGATTAAAAAATCACAAATTACAAAGCAATCGCAGAACAATAAAAATTGTGGAAGGTGAAGAATTTACCTTTACTACAAGGAGATTTCTTGATAGTGATGTTAAGAACCTTAGTGAGAATCTTCATAGTTTTCTTCATTCTTAGGCGCTTGTTCTTGACAAAAGCACGGACAAAAGAGCCAAATAGGACAACTAGAAGTGACAGAAATAGAAGGAGATGCAGGAGGCAATTGAAGCAGCCGCAGGCAGAGAAATCAAAGGCAAAAGTGAATCTGAAATGGTGGTTCAAAAAAGAGGTTAGAAAAAAAAGAAGTTCGATTTTTTATTAAAAAAAAAGAATGGAATAGGGAGAAGGATGAGGACAACCTACTTGGATGACGGATGAGAGATACAACTCTGGCGACAGAGGGAGCGGCAGCGGCAACTCTTCTAACGGTGACAGAGACAGTGAGAGCAACTTCGTTTGAGACAATGAAACACGATACAGGCAACTTGACGTTGACTTTGGAGGAGAATGGAGGTGGACAGCACTGGCGGAGGGTGGCCGAAGGGACTAGCGGAGGTAGTTGCAGGGGATCGGAGAGAGAAGAGAGAAGAGGATGGGGGAAAGAGAAGGGTGTGCTCGAAAGTGAGGGGAGAGAGACACACATTTTAAATTTAGATCAGATTTATCGTCGGATTTACCGGCCGATAAATCCGATGGTAATGCATTGCGTAAAACGTAGCGTTCTGATAATTCTGACAGTAACGCTCGTACCAATTTTTCTTTTTTTTTTTTCAGATATTACTGGCGGATTTACCGGCAAAAAATATAATTCAACGATAATTTTTTTATTTGATGAATTTATTGTCAAAGATAAACCTGTTGTTAATGTTTGATGCTAAATTCCATGATATTCAATATTTTTCTTGTAATGTTAGTTTCTATTATATTTGGTATTTGGATTCAGTTTTTATTAAATTTATTAAGTTTTGTTTTGATTCCAATAATTTTCAAAAGTAAGTTATTTGGGTCCATTTAAATTTAGATTATTATATGATCATGATTCAAGGTGTTTCAAAAATTAATTATGTTGGATTGAAAATTTATTTATAGTTGCCTTTATATAAAATTAATAGTAAAAAACTATTAGATAATTTAACAGATTTGATTAAATTATCAGCTAACAATTATTAACTATCAGTTTCACATGAAGACAATTGTACGTGAAATTTTTTTTTTTTTACGCTCGATGTACTGCCTACTAAGTATAAATGAATATTAGGCAAATGAATGTTAGGTAACCAATGACTTTCTTGAATAATATGAACAACGGGCTCTAAAATTGGCCCAATTCAAGTAAAACACACTATATCCTCAAGTTACTTATCTAAATCTTAATATTAGAATAACCATCCGCTAGGGGTGTTCATGGGCAGAATAAAATCGGATTTGATGTGATACAGATCCGGCCCAAAATATATACTGGGCCCATTTGTTAGACCCGAACCCGGACCTAAGACCCGATGAAACCTACACACTTTCGGGCCACGATTATACCGGATAAAAACCGGGTGAAAACCAGACCGTTAACATTATATTACCATGATACCTTCTTGTAAGCTAGCATGTGAAAATATCCAAATTTCCAAGACTCCAACTATTATTTGACATGGTAAAATTCACTTAGAAAAATATAACAAGAACAAACCCTTCTCCAAAATTAAAGCATAACCACAATCAATACTAATATTGTCTAATAACACTAAATATTTAAATCAATACAAATAACATAATATTATGCATTAGTCTAAAATCTTATGCATTTTAAACATAAAACATAATTTATAGTCTTATAATGACTAATAACACAAAATATTAATTGTGTATGATGACCGAACCGAGTTCGGGTGACCCGAGCTATGACCCAGACCCCGACTCGACCCGAAATAATGACCCGGTCTATTTTTGAGAGCCTTACCCGACTCTAGACCCGGTGAAATCATACCAAATTAGCCCCTAAAATGTTCGGAGCCGAGCCGAGCCGGGCCATGCACACCCCTACCATCTGCACACCTAGTAAATTAAACATCTTATATATCCATTATTCATATTATTTAATATTTTCATTATCTACCTATACTTTTCCTAAAACTATTAGCAATTATATAGATGTATATTTAAGATAATTTTTATACAATGAATATTATAATAAGTAGACTTCGTAATTGATGAATAGAAAATAATAATAAATAGTTGAATGATATTGTTTAAGAATAATATAGGTAAAAGAAATGATATTTTAAATTATTTTTTTATGCGTTAATTAATTTATTAGAGATTTAATTTGACACGCTATATATTACAAAATTATCCCTGTATATTTTTGCCCCACCACTATATATGGTTTTGGATTTATCACTGCAAACAAAAATTATCCCTATATATTTATCACTGCGGTAGAATTATGATATAAATTTTCTTTGTTTTTTCTTACTTTATCGAGACAAAAAGTATCTCTAAAAATTCGGGTAGGGTCCAAATTAGGAAAAATTGTCTATAATACCAAAACCATGTGTTAAATGCATACTACTACCGTTCCAAAAGAGAAAAATAAATAAATAAATAAATAAAAGAAAAAATGAATGCGTCTGCAATTAAAGGAATAT
>NC_029792.2:42880542-42882793 GCF_000816755.2 Arachis ipaensis
AGCTAAAAAAATATATAAAGTAAATAAAAAAAATTATACAAAAAAGTAAACAAATATAAAAAAAACTCTTTTTTAAAAAACGTGTTATTAGATGTTGCTTTTTTCTATCAAATATAATGCAAAAACAAAGAAAAATAATCACCTAAAACTTTTCAGAAAACAATATTTGTCTTCAATTATAAAGTGAATGCATTTATTGTTATTAAACTAATTAACCTTGTTACTTAAATTATTTATTGTGTTTTTTCACTTGCCAGATTATAACCAATGGAGTATACCAAAGTATCGAACATCGATCAACGGTGAACAATAAAAAAGAAAGACTTTCAATTGCTACATTTTATAGTCCTAAAGAAGATGCTATGCTAGGTCCTTCACAAAGCTTGATCACTGAACAAACACCAGCACGGTTCAAAAGTGTTGGAGTAATGGAATACTATGAGGGTTTTTTTGCCCAAAAACTTACTGGAAAGTCTTACATAGATGTCATGAAAATAGAGAATCATCATGATTGAAATAAATCTAAGTTTATTTTGTTTGATCTAAGGCATTCTAATAATATCCCATGCTATATATATTTGTAGCCCAATAAATGCATTCATGATGCATCGTTTCTTGGTACATCATAGTGGTTAATATTTTTCAATGTTGTTGTTCATGTACTTGTGCATTCCAATAAAGGATATATGGTGTTGTACCAATATTTGAGAAATTAAATTCCTATTTTATGTTAAATTTTTGTCCTAATTGTAATCTTTTTTTAATTTTACTATCTTTGATACATAACGTTTGTTCTCCATAAGGTTCAATATATCTCTTATTTTTTTAATATATCATGTTAAAATAACAAATAATTGTAATAAAAGACCGATCAAATCTATAGAACATGTAATTTGAAAAATTAAAATATTATATCATGGTATTATTATTTAATTTGTGAAATAAATAGTATATAACAAACATCTTGATCTTTCAAGATTTTTTTGAATAAATAAAAAAAATTCATATTTACTCATTTAAATATTTTTGAAATATTTTTTATAATTTTAAACACTCTCACAATTTCACAGGTAATCTATAGCACATGCAGGATGGTAAAATAGACTAATAACACTATTGCGCACATATTGTCTGTATAATAGGAGTAAATATTTACAATTGCACGGCTAATAGCAGTGAAATCATGAGAAAAAGCTATAACGCACGTGCTGCATGCAAAATTGTATATAGAATTTTCACGAAGGATAGTTATATATATCAGATCCTCCAAATAATTTTTACATTTCATCTATTCTTTCTTCTTACTCATAAAGACAAATTCACTAAATGACTATAGAGTGTATAGTCGTTGTTGTTCATCCGAATATAATAGTATCATATAAAGATGATAGTCCATATTTTAAATGCAATGATTTTATTATTATGCATACTTAGTGGTTGCATTTGTTGACAGAATTTAAAAGTTTGATTTTGGTCAATATGAAAATATTTGGAATTATGCACGTTCGAAAAATTGAATATCAAACATTTCATTGGACGCCATGCAGAATATTTTATAAAAAATGATGATCATGTGTGAACTATGTTTGATTACCATAAAAAGATTGTGTGTGATCACTTAAAATAGTGATTTAAATTTTTGTTCAAACTAATAATTATTATATAGGTATTATACCAAATTTAATTCTCTCCCTTTCAGTTCATATAAAATCAATCGTTTCATTCATTTATTTAGCTTATGTATGGTTAATAGTTAGAATGAACAATCAACTTAATTTTGTTATTATTATATTATAGCTTGTAAACCATGGAGTTAGCACTTGTCTGATTGAGAAGGTAAAGTTGGAGATGCAAGATTTCTTCAACCTTCCAATGTCAGAGAAGAAAAAATTTTGGCAAACTCCAGAACATATATATGGAGGGGTTTGGACAAGCATTTGTTCAGAGAGAAGACAAGAAACGTGATTGGGCTAATATATTCTATATGCTCACACTACCAAATCACATGAGAATTCCCCACTTATTTCCACAACTTCCTCTCCCCTTCAGGTTTTATTTAATTTGCATGTGCTCCCACCAGATCATGATATGATTGCTATTTAACAATGTTTAATTTTATATTGAAGTTGTGATTATATATGGATGCAATTGCCATGACCGAAAATATATTATAAATTTTATGATAAGTGGTTCTAGCGGCGCATAGTGAGATTTTATTATATTTTTAATTTAAAATTTTTTATTTATATTT
>NC_029792.2:42882910-42894607 GCF_000816755.2 Arachis ipaensis
CTAATTAATTTTTTGTTTTTATTATTGTTATGAAATTATTTATTTTAAAATTTAAACTGATAAAAAAAATATGTAAAAGATTTTATTTGTAACATATTACTTTAGACAATATTTTATTTTATTTTATTCGTAACAAATCGGACCAAATTTAAAAATTTAATTGCTTATCTGTTATTAATTTAATAATAATTTTGGTTTCCCTAATTGTCTAATTGCCTAATTGCCAAGTTTTAGTTTGTCTAATTGCCTAATAAATTTATTAATTTAATAAATAAAAGTTTTAGTTTGTCTAATTGCTTATCTGTTATTAACTGTTATCTAAACTATTTGCTGCATATGCTTTTTAATTGTGTTTTTTTTATTTGCATTGTATGTGTTTGAACAAATAAGAGATCCCTCTTACTAATAGTGGTGAAACTGAGGGTTGTTTTTGAATAAGATGTTTAATTGTTGATTTGATTGAATTGGTTGGATCGGAGGCCGTAGTTGATTATGTATGTGATGTGTAACACCCTAACTATCAAAATGTCACGCTTCCGGCTGGCCACTCTAATAGTTCGAGTATTACCACGACTTTTATAATATTTAAGACTAAAATATGAGCCTGTTTAAAACTTAAAACCGCATAACACTTCGATAACTCTTTTTCGTGAAAACCTAAACATACATGCACATACAATTCAGATATAACCTTAAGATATATATATACATATACATAACACTAGTTTACAATTATACATATCATAATTTCCTATCCCTCTTACAAGCTTCATAAAGATAAAGGTGAAAAAAAATAATAGCTACGGTGATACAAAAAGACCGAATAAATAGAAAATAAACATAACTCTCTTGAAGCTTTGTCTTCCATATCCTGAAAAGGAATAACCTGTAGGGGAGTGAGAACGTCGTCCTCGCTTGTTCTCACTATAGGATTACAGAATTTGCTATAACAAGATACGTAAAGATAAGATCATTCTTAGAGTTCAGTGATCATTGCTCGTCTTATGAGTCTTTCCAAAAACCATAGGTTCACATTCGTAATCCAGAAAATTCCTTTTTTTGAAAACTTGCTAAATTTCTCAAATATTCTAAAACAAAACCTTTTTCCTTTCTCAAAGAAAATGTCTGAAAAGTTTTTCCTAGACCGCAACCATGAAAGCAGTTACCTACGCGGTATAAATGATCATCTCGTTCCAAGCATAGGTTCATTAAGTCTATAATGAACCGATGAGATACTTTATACAGAACTAGGACTCAATATACCAATCACGGCCTCAAGCCCATCCAATCCAACACGGCCCCCAGCACAAACAGCTCAATCAGCAACCAACTCATCACAAACCAATCAATTCAAACACAATCACAATTAATGTGGTTCAAGCACAATCAAGAGCAATTACAACAAGTATAACAGTTAGCAGTTAACATAAGTATTCACATAGGCAAACCAAATACAATATGCACACCCAAACAATATCACATAGATGCAAATGATGAATGCCTGTCCTACTGGCTGTGATATCACATTGTCGGTTCAATTGCCAACCAGACACATTCCCATGGGAATGTTGCCCTTCGGTCACGTATAAATGGGAACCCTCTGGGATAACGTGCCCGCCACACGGTCCAGGATGTTAGTGCCTGCACACTCCTGTGATCTGAAAGGATGTGAGTGGGATACTTTGCCTCCGACCTCACATCTACCCGTAAGCGGGATTAACCACCGTCCTTACGCGGGCACCGCAACCTCGACAAGCGGGATTAACCACCGTCCTTGCCAGGCGCAAGCGACTTATCAACAATCTCGTCATTTATCAAATCTCTCAGCATAAGCGGGACGAACCCGGCCCTTATGCCTACCAACTAATAACTCATCAATCTTGATGATATCCACAATCAATCAGGCTCAATAACTGATTTCAAATTCATTCTTGGCCCATTTTCTTTTAAATAACAAACGTATTCAATTCACAGCTAGCCAAGAATCACTTTTCAAAACGGAGCCACTTTCCACATCTTTCCAACACTTCCAAAGATCTCAAAACCATGCCAAGTTCAAAATCTCTTTGAAAGACTCAAAATCATTCATTTCTAAATCAAGATTTGGTCGTAAGATTCCTCAGCGGAGTCTCAAGACTTCAGGGGAGAATAACCTAACTCATTTCTTAAATTCCTTGAAAACCTCCGAAACTTTAACTTCTTGAGTTGAATAAATAGAATAGGGTTTAAACCCAAAACAAAATCGTGTTTCCAATTATTCCACACCAATTTCAAAACCAACCAAACTTAAGCCAAAACCAAATCATTTTTAAACCGAAAACCAATTTCAGTTTCATTCTTAAATCTGTTTCCAAGTGCTCGGGAAGTGTTTCAATTTTAATAAATCAAAGTTTCAGAAAATACTTCAAGCTCTTCCTAAATGTCATAAAGTGAAATAGATTAATTGAAAACCACGTTTATTTTAAACCCATTAAAACCCCCTCCAAAATCTGTTTACGTAAATCAATTTCCAAAACATAAAAATTTCATATTTAAATTGATTTTTAAGGCATAATTCCTTTCTTAATAATTACATCCAAGATATAGAGATTTTCCTACTAAGGCAAGTTCAAACATAATTTATTTCTCAAATCTTTAAGTCAAAGCATAATTCATTCTTTTCCAAAATAACAATTCCAATCAAAATCTTAGATTTTCTAGAAATTTCGGCAGCATCTCCCCTAAAACTTGGACTTTGCCACCCTTTTCGGGTCCCAACAAAACCAATCATCAATCCTTTCTGACAGGTTCAAGACTAAATCAGTTTCCAATAAAACAAAACTCAACTTTCAAATTATCAAAAATCATTCAAATCAACCAATCCATAAATCTCCAATTTATCAAAATCAGACATTGTTACAATCAAACAAGCACCCAAATTCATTCAAGATAAAACCAGACAATTCATAAGGCTCACATAACCACCAGAAATACATTTTGTACAACATATCTATTTATAACAACTTCCACTTTAAAATGAATCAGTTTGTATAAAAAGCCCATACCTCGATACGTTGAAATCACAACCCAAACTCGCTAACTGACTCCTTTCGTATTGACCCGAATCGACTGCAGTCAAAACCTCAGCTCCAACCCGCTTTCTCAGCAACCACAACCACTCTAATCGCAACATATAATAGCCGAGATTAACTCTCATAACAACGAATGCTACAACACCTCAACGTATAATGGAGCAGTAACTAGAGGGCTTTCAGATCGAGACGCTTACCGAACGAAGAAGGAACGGCAGAACCAAAACAGCGGCGGTCTCTGAACCGGCTTGGCGGCAGCCCGGCAGCCACCTCAAACAGCAGCGGCTACTGGATTCTGACAACAACAACTGAAATTAACATGCAACGACAATGAAGCTTCCGGAAACCCAAAGGAAACGAAGACCAACTTAAACCCTTACCGGCCGTGGCGTTCCCGGCGGCAGCAGCGGCGGCATGGAACTCCGGTGACGCAGCAGTAGCGCAAGCACGACAACGGTGAGGCCAGCAACGCGGCGGCGACAGCAGCTCCGCGGCGGTTCTCCCTCTCTTCTTTGCGAACGGCGACTGGCAGCAGGGAGGGTGGATGGCGGCGGCGCAAGCAATGGGACGCGGTGGCGAACTCCTTCCCGTGGTGACTCCCTCGCGAGTCTTCTCTCTCTGCCCGATCTCTCTCTCTCTCGTCGTGCTCGCCGGCAGAGGCAAGATGGCGACGACAGAACCCAGGCGGTAGCTCTCCTGCGCGGATCTTGGCTCGCGCTCGCCTCTTCTCTCTCCTCCATGGTTGGCAATGGTGGCGACGGGAAGAAGCTCAATGGTGTCTTCTTCCTTCCCGCAAGCTTTCTTTCTCAGCGCGACGGCGTGGTGACCTAGCGGCAAGACGGCGCAACTCTGGAGCAGCTCCTCCCTCTCCTGGCGACAGCAACGGCGACGGCGCTCCTCGCCGGCACCGCACCATCCCTCTTTCCCGATTCCTCACTCTCTCTCCGTTCCGACCTCCTGGCGGCGTCACGACGGCAGCGACAGTGGCAGTGACGCCTACTGGCGCCACCTCCTTTCCTTCCTCCTCTCTTTTCCCTCCGGTCCTCCCCCTCTTCTCTTTTTCCCTCTCTATCTCTTCCTTTCTTCATTTTGTTTGCAGCTACTGCTGCTGTTGTTAGGGTTAGGTGCACTAGTGTGCACTGGGTCAGGGGAACCGGGTAACCGGGTAGGGTTTCCAGAGTTAGGGTTGTGTGTGTTAAGTTTTAGGATTAGGGTAAAATTAGGTACAGAATATATGATTTGAGATTAGTTCAAAATAGGACTTCTCAAAAGTCTTGGGTCTTACATTCCACCCACCTTATAAAAATTTTCGTCCTCGAAAATTAAAGTAATACATAATATAGTACATAGCCTTAAATACCTTTTAGAAAAGTAAGAGATCTTAACACATATATATACATAAGTTCAAATACCTTATATCCATAAGATTTAAATGTAAAGGTAAGGTATAGTGTAAGGTGAAGGATACAAGATAGGCTCAATGCAAAAGGTTATATGGTTTCAAAATCTTACAAAAGCTTGGAGAAACAATATAAGGTGCAAGTCAAGATAGGCGTTCACAAAGCAGAGCTATAGTTAATGTGGCAAAAGGCTATAAGACAAGTTGGTATTAAAACAACGGATATAACATTTCCTCACAGATCTCTTACTCCTTCGAAACTCCCACTTCCCAACTCCATCAATCACTTCACAACTCCATAACCGGTCACAAACCTAACATCCGCAGACTTTTTCACGAGAAACAAAACTCCCACAACTTCTCATAACGTTGCACTCTTACCACTTCACCTTCAGTATCCACGAACAGGCCTTAAAGAACTACGCATTGCATTACTATACCTAAAAATCGCACGTGACATCAAAACAATTCTCGAGTTTACTCAGAAAGGTAAAAGACTTTGAAATAGAAGGACAAACAACAAAGATAATCTCCGCAAGAGTTCTGAAAGAATTGTTGAATCTACAAGTAAACAAGGATGTACAATCGATGAAGAGTATTGGAAAGAAATTCAGTTTAACAACCTCAAAGATGACTCCTGAATCAGAGACAACTGTTAGGAACACAAAAGGATAAGCAAGACAGTAATTTGGAACTAAATCAAGCTGAGTTAACAAGTATAAAATCATAGAAGAAGGTCAACTAAAGCTAGTGATGACACTCTCAAGATTTAAAATTTTTGATCAAGTTCACATAATACATTTTAATATAGAGAATGAAAAACTGAAAGAAGATCACCTCCTGTGCTAAAAGAAAAGTATGTAACTCGCAGTTCACAAAAGGGTAACATAAACATATATCAAAACTGCAATATGGTTAAAAGAAAACTAAATTGCGTTTTGTCCAAATAGTTTCCAAGTAAAAGATAGAATAGGTGAGGGTTGAAAATTGAAAGTCAATTGGGTTAAGGCCAAAACAATCTTTTGAAAATCCTGAAAGACATTTAGGTACTCAATCAGCTAAAAGTTTACACTGATATTGTGGCAGGGTTGTAAGAAAATCAAACGTTTGTTCAAGAACTCTCAAAGTCTAAATTCAAACAAGTGTGTATAAAATTTTATAGCAAATATGGAACAAGTTAAACTCTATTTAGAAAAGGAAACCCTGAGGTAAAAATTTACTTATCAGTCGGTTTCAAAAACTTTATTTAAAATAATGCATGTCAACTCCAAAATAACTTTTCCAATTTAAAGGATAGCTATGGATACAATTTTTAAGCGAGAAGAATTGATTTAAGTTTCTTAAGAGAATCCAAAACTTGCTTCAAAAGTTCACATCAAAACTCTAAGAATACACTTGAAATTGCCATCACATAAGAATATTCAAGAGTATTAAGATGTACTTAAAAGGGAATTAGACCAAACAAGAAAGGATCTCAAGTCAAGGGAGTTCAAACAAGATCCACGAAGCATGGGACACCAAAAAATCAAGTATCATGACCATAGAAACACAAGCTTAAAGAATTAGCCCATACTTGAGAGGAAAGGTATGAACCTAATATTTTCAAAAGAACAACAATTACGTAAATAATATATCATACTAAATTAAAGTCAATTTGTCAAACGAAAACTAACTGGAAATAAAGTGAAAAGCCTTTCCTTTAAGAATTTAAAAATACCTAAGTACGTAATCAAATAGAGTTACGTATAGGGACCGTAATAAAATTATGTTGAAAAGTCAAATTGTATTTAAAGTAAGTGTAGTTCCGTAAACCAGTAAAAGAACATGCGAGGTATTAGAAATAAATAGTTTTTAAATTGCATAAGGAATTTTCAAAGTTTTATATAGATAGGTGTATATCAAATCAAAAGCGATTTTATAAAAGTTTGAAAATTGGTTATAAATATAGTCAATTAAGAGAAAAACTGAATCACCATTTTTTTTAAAGACTAGAAGTAAGGACATAAAAAGACACGTTGCATCAAGACAAGTTCAAAATCATGTCGAAAAATTACATGAATCAAGAAAAGAGCTCAAACAGAGAAAGACGGATACACCAAGAAATTCAAACCGGCATATGCAATTTAGAATCAAGAAGAATGCATATGAACAGAAAAATATGATTGAAAACATCAAACTGCTTCCCAAAAGAATTGACAAGAACATCAAAATAGGCTAAGAAACAATAAGTCATATGACATTCAACAGAATCCAAAGCACATAACTGAGTAACCTCGAGAAATAGTTTCTGACGTTTCCAAAACCCGCGATTTACTTTACTCAAAACTCGTATATCATCTATGATAACCCATCAGTGCTTTCATATACATAATTCACTAGTATTAAGCCGGCCAAACTTAATATCAGGAATTATGCAACGCAAGACTAATGGCATTAATCAATAGACAGTCATGTGCATAAAGCTCTAATTCTCGTCATTCAACAAGACCTATTACATGACAAACGCTCAGAGTATGCAATTGAAGCATAGTCGGTCTATTCCTCAGGCTCTACAGGAAAGACCGCTCTGTTATACATATACATAACACTAGTTTACAATTATACATATCATAATTTCCTATCCCTCTTACAAGCTTCATAAAGATAAAGGTGAAAAAAAAATAATAGCTACGGTGATACAAAAAGACCGAATAAACAGAAAATAAACATAACTCTCCTGATGCTTCGTCTTCCATATCCTGAAAAGGAATAACCTGTAGGGGAGTGAGAACGTCGTCCTCGCTTGTTCTCACTATAGGATTACAGAATTTGCTATAACAAGATACGTAAAGATAAGATCATTCTTAGAGTTCAGTGATCATTGCTCGTCTTATGAGTCTTTCCAAAAACCATAGGTTCACATTCGTAATCCAGAAAATTCTTTTTTTTGAAAACTTGCTAAATTTCTCAAATATTCTAAAACAAAACCTTTTTCCTTTCTCAAAGAAAATGTCTGAAAAGTTTTTCCTAGACCGCAACCATGAAAGCAGTTACCTACGCGGTATAAATGATCATCTCGTTCCAAGCATAGGTTCATTAAGTCTATACTGAACCGATTAGAT
The DNA here is from genome assembly GCF_000816755.2 of Arachis ipaensis. Classification (NCBI taxonomy): domain Eukaryota; kingdom Viridiplantae; phylum Streptophyta; class Magnoliopsida; order Fabales; family Fabaceae; genus Arachis; species Arachis ipaensis. The sequence continues at coordinate 42,890,482 of NC_029792.2, forward strand.
ACTTTATGCAGAACTAGGACTCAATATACCAGTCACGGCCTCAAGCCCATCCAATCCAACACGGCCCCCGGCCGAAACAGCTCAATCAGCAACCAACTCATCACAAACCAATCAATTCAAACACAATCACAATTAATGTGGTTCAAGCACAATCAAGAGCAATTACAACAGGTATAACAGTTAGCAGTTAACATAAGTATTCACATAGGCAAACCAAATACAATATGCACACCCAAATAATATCACATAGATGCAAATGATGAATGCCTGTCCTACTGGCTGTGATATCACATTGTCGGTTCAATTGCCAACCAGACACATTCCCATGGGAATGTTGCCCTTCGGTCACGTATAAATGGGAACCCTCTGGGATAACGTGCCCGCCACACGGTCCAGGATGTTAGTGCCTGCACACTCCTATGATCCGAAAGGATGTGAGTGGGATACTTTGCCTCCGACCTCACATCTACACGTAAGCGGGATTAACCACCGTCCTTACGCGAGCGCCGCAACCTCGACAAGCAGGATTAACCACCGTCCTTGCCAGGCGCAAGCGACTTATCAACAATCTCGTCATTTATCAAATCTCTCAGCATAAGCGGGACGAACCCGGCCCTTATGCCTACCAACCAATAACTCATCAATCTTGATGATATCCACAATCAATCAGGCTCAATAACTGATTTCAAATTCATTCTTAGCCCATTTTCTTTTAAATAACAAACGTATTCAATTCACAGCTAGCTAAGAATCACTTTTCAAAACGGAGCCACTTTCCACATCTTTCCAACACTTCCAAAGATCTCAAAACCATGCCAAGTTCAAAATCTCTTTGAAAGACTCAAAATCATTCATTTCTAAATAAAGATTTGGTCGTAAGATTCCTCAGCGGAGTCTCAAGACTTCAGGGGAGAATAACCTAACTCATTTCTTAAATTCCTTGAAAACCTCCGAAACTTTAACTTCTTGAGTTGAATAAATAGAATAGAGTTTAAACCCAAAACCAAATCGTGTTTCCAATTATTCTGCACCAATTTCAAAACCAACCAAACTTAAGCCAAAACCAAATCATTTTTAAACCGAAAACCAATTTCAGTTTCATTCTTAAATCTGTTTCCAAGGGCTCGGGAAGTGTTTCAATTTTAATAAATCAATGTTTCAGAAAATACTTCAAGCTCTTCCTAAATGTCATAAAGTGAAATAGATTAATTGAAAACCACGTTTATTTTAAACCCATTAAAACCCCCTCCAAAATCTGTTTACGTAAATCAATTTCCAAAACATAAAAATTTCATATTTAAATTGATTTTTAAGGCATAATTCCTTTATTAATAATTACATCCAAGATATAGAGATTTTTCTACTAAGGCAAGTTCAAACATAATTTATTTCTCAAATCTTTAAGTCAAAGCATAATTCATTCTTTTCCAAAATAATAATTCCAATCAAAATCTCAGATTTTCTAGAAATTTCGGCAGCATCTCCCCTAAAACTTGGACTTTGCCACCCTTTTCGGGTCCCAACAAAACCAATCATCAATCCTTTCTGACAGGTTCAAGACTAAATCAGTTTCCAATAAAACAAAACTCAACTTTCAAATTATCAAAAATTATTCAAATCAACCAATCCATAAATCTCCAATTTATCAAAATCAGACATTGTTACAATCAAACAAGCACCCATATTCATTCAAGATAAAACCAGACAATTCATAAGGCTCACATAACCACCAGAAATACATTTTGTACAGCATATCTATTTATAACAACTTCCACTTTAAAATGAATCAGTTTGTATAAAAAGCCCATACCTCGATACGTTGAAATCACAACCCAAACTCGCTAACTGACTCCTTTCGTATTGACCCGAATCGACTGTAGTCAAAACCTCAGCTCCAACCCGCTTTCTCAGCAACCACAACCACTCTAATCGCAATATATAATAGCCGAGATTAACTCTCATAACAACGAATGCTACAATACCTCAACGTATAATGGAGCAGTAACTAGAGGGCTTTCAGATCGAGACGCTTACCGAACGAAGAAGGAACGGCTGAACCGAAACAGCGGCGGTCTCCGAACCGGCTTGGCGGCAGCCCGGCAGCCACCTCAAACAGCAGCGGCTACTGGATTCTGACAACAAAAACTGAAATTAACATGCAACGACAATGAAGCTTCCGGAAACCCAAAGGAAACGAAGACCAACTTAAACCCTTACCGGCCGTGGCGTTCCCGGCGGCAGCAGCGGCGGCATGGAACTCCGGTGACGCAGCAGTAGCGCAAGCACGACAACGGTGAGGCTAGCAACGCGGCGGCAACAGCAGCTCCGCGGCGGTTCTCCCTCTCTTCTTTGCAAACGGCGACTGGCAGCAGGGAGGGTGGATGGCGGCGGCGCAAGCAATGGGACGCGGTGGCGATCTCCTTCCCGTGGTGACTCCCTCGCGAGTCTTCTCTCTCTGCCTGATCTCTCTCTCTCGTCGTGCTCGCCGGCAGAGACAAGATGGCGACGACAGAACCCAGGTGGTAGCTCTCCGGCGCGGATCTTGGCTCGCGCTCGCCTCTTCTCTCTCCTCCATGGTTGGCAATGGTGGCGACGGGAAGAAGCTCGATGGCGTCCTCTTCCTTCCCGCAAGCTTTTTTTCTCAGCGCGACGGCGTGGTGACCTAGCGGCAAGACGGCGCAACTCTGGAGCGGCTCCTCCCTCTCCTGGCGACAGCAACGGCGACAGCGCTCCTCGCCGGCACCGCACCATCCCTCTTTCCCGATTCCTCACTCTTTCTCCGTTCCGACCTCTTGGCGGCGTCACGACGGCGGCGACGGTGGCAGTGACGCCCACCGGCGCCACCTCCTTTCCTTCCTCCTCTCTTTCCCCTCCAGTCCTCCCCCTCTTCTCTTTTTCCCTTTCTATCTCTTCCTTTCTTCATTTTGTTTGCAGCTACTGCTGCTGTTGTTAGGGTTAGGTGCACTAGTGTGCACTGGGTCAGGGGAACCGGGTAACCGGGTAGGGTTTCCAGGGTTAGGGTTGTGTGTGTTGAGTTTTAGGATTAGGTTAAAATTAGGTACAAGGGTAACTTTGTAATTTCAAATAAAATAGGGATAATATGGTAATTGAAAATAAATTCTAATCCAACAATAATAATATATATAAAATACTATTTGATCATCCATTTTGCAAATTATTTTTAATAAAATATTCAAATCCAAAAATTAGAAATAATATACTAAATTTCTTTATTTTCCAAAATAGTAGTATCAATATTTTAAAATATTAATTATTTAGTCCAAATCATATAAAAATCCTTATTATTTCACAACTACCAACTTTACAATTTAAATATATAAAATAACTCAATAATTATAAAATTAGATAAAATCTTAATTTAAATAGCCCAAACTCATTATTTTTAGATTTCTAGAACTTTAAGTTGTAAATAGAGAAATACTCCATAAGCATAGAGTTTGGATAAAAACTTTAATTTATTTCAAATCCAATTAATCAAAACTACCTTTAATTACCTTCAATAAGATAATTTATGAAATTAAAAATATAAATAAATATATGATTTGAGATTAGTTCAAAATAGGACTTCTCAAAAGTCTTGGGTCTTACATGATGGGTCAGAGGCCGTGACTGGTTTCTGATTAAGATTTAGTAAAGTATGAAATATCAAGCTAATTCAGCATAGACTTAATGAACCTATATTTGGAACATGTTGATCATTCATACTGTTAGAAAACTTTTAAGATTCTTTTATAAGAAAAGGGACTTTTAGATTTTTGGATAATTAACTGATTTCTTTTAAAAAAAGATTTAAATTTTTGGATGGTTAAACCGACAGTTTTCAAAACATTCATAACATAACGATAATCACTGAGTTTGAAAATAGTTTTCTTATTAAATATCTTCTTATGACAATTCTAAAACTCCAAAGTGAGACCATGTGGTTTGGTTCTCACTCTCCTACAGCTTTATCTTTTTAGAAAATGGATGAAGAAGCTTACGAAGAGTTTTATTGCGTTTTGCTTATTCGATGTTGTTTTAGTTAGATATTATTTTTTCCTCGTCATTCATATTATATCTTGTAAAGAGGATTAGGTTATGTTTGTAAGTTGTTGTATAAAGAACT
>NC_029792.2:42894717-42898853 GCF_000816755.2 Arachis ipaensis
TAGTTTGTAAGAATGTATGCGTGTTTTCAAATAAAAAGTATTTTTTTGGTTTTTTTAAAGAAAACAGCAATACGATTTTGAGTTAAAGACTCATCTTTTATTATTAAGCATATAAACTATAAAGTCGTCGTAATAATTCTTACTATCAGAATGACGCAGTCGGAAGCATGACATTCTGATAGTGAGGGTATTACATTTTGTAACGTTGAGGATGATATTAATAAAAAAAAAGATCAAAAACGATTTTGATTTTAACCTAAGACTTTAGAGATGAAAAAAGTATTTAACTCTATTTAAAATCACCATTTTAAGCCCAACGCAAAAAATACAAAGTGCTTTTTTGAACCTTGAGCATTACCAATCTTTTTCCTTGCCCCCTTATTCTAGCTCTAGTTATAATAATAATTACCTTTTGGTCACATTGTGATAGATGGACAAATAATAATTAATTTGGGTTGGTCAAGTGATGCTCACTCGTTCGTTTAGGCTCCGTTTGGTAACAAAGCCACAAAGTAATGGACAGAGACACAAAGACATAACAATACATAGACATAGATATACACAAATTCTTTTATTGTGTTTGGTAACTGATGAGTTTGGAAAACTCTAAACTAAATTGATGATGATCAAACATTATTAACAGCAAAATTATTAATCTAATTTTGATTGATATATTAATTAAATTAATTTTGCTGTGCAGGTTTTTATTGGGCCGAGAATTAATGAAAATACAGCAAGCCCAAAATTAAAACTTGCAATCAGCCTTGTTTAATGTTTCTTACATTTTGGCTGAATGGTTATAATAGATGTTGGGCAGGAATAAATCTTATTACTTCAAAGCCCAAAGAATGCTTTCCCATTTGCTCATTGCTTGATCCAAATTTCATCAGGAAAGCAAATGTTATTATTGGGCCAGAAATTAAATGTTGTTGCAACTAAGCCCAACTTCACATTTGATGAGAGTTCCTCATGCATGATCCGAAACAAATGAAAAAAGAAAGCAAAAATGCTTCCAACGGATCCAAGCACTTCATCATGTGATGGATTCCAAAATTCATTACATTGTCATTTATTGCATGGGAACTATGAGAGAGAAAGTTGCAGCTGAATTGATTGATGGCCATAGTGCTACACGCCACTCTAGCTAGGGAAGTAAAAGCAACTCATTTGAATTAATTTATTCAAACACTTGATTGTTTTTTCTTTCACAATTTCTTCTCTCTCATCTCTTTCTCTCTTTTTCTTCGGTCCTTGTCCAGGAAACTATGAATGCTATGTTCATCTACCAAGAAAAAGAAGATGTTGCATGCATCAAGACCATCAAGCTAATGATGGCAAGAAAACATACTAAAATAAAAATGAGCTGTGGCTAAGATTGTCACCAAACATGGATAGATTTGGTGAGGTAATCTTGGTTCTTTATGCTCAAAAAAGGAAGAAGAAGATCTCGGCCAGCAAAGGGGAGATTCTTGGAGGAGATGGCTTGTCTTTGATTCTGCTCAACCACCACAGGAAGTAGCTAGAGTGGCGAAGTGATGGTAGAGGCAGAGATTGAAGCAGATGAAGTCATCATCATCATGAAGCATCAAGGGCCAGAAATCCATCTTGGAGAGCAAACCAAGGATGGAGAGCTCGGATTGATGAAGAGTGATGACCAAGGAAGGACTAGAGGTAATTGCATGTTGGTTATTGCATGGTTATCTCTTCTCTCTCTGTGTGGCCGAACCGGATTCTTGAAGGAAGAAGAAGTTAGCTTGGGTTTTTGGCTTCAATTGTGGAGGCTTCTCTCTTCTATAAAAAGGGAGAACAGTCACTGGTTGGAGCAAGGAGTTAGAAGTAAGCATTGAGAGTGCAAGACACAGAAGTCTCAGAGCTACCTAAGCTTACAGATTTTCTTCTCCTTCAATGTATTCTGTTTAGTATTTTTTCTGTTTAATTTTGTCATGTCTTGAGTCTCATGGAAAAAGGCAAACAGTGAGGTTTGTATGAAAAAGCCATAGAGCGGAAAAAGGCAGAGAGTGCAAAATTAAAAGAAAAAGCCATAGATGTCTTAGAGTTCCTTTGTTCATCTATGTTGTGTTTCATGATTATGTGAAAATCTCCTTGTAAGTTGGGTTAGCACTTTACAGTTTGTAATCAGATTGATTATAGTGAAATTCCATCATGTTTGTGATGGAGACTGGATGTAGGCTGCACTGCACTTAGCAGCTGAACTAGGATATATCTGGGTGTAATCTTCTACTCTTCTCTCCTACATTTCTGTTTCTACTGCACAGGAGCAAAAACCAAAATTATCTCGTGCTAAGAGACGAGACAAAAAGAAAAGTCTCGTGGCTAGGGACGAGACAAAAGAAAAATTCTTGTGTAAAGTGATGAGCTAAAAACAGAAAAGTCTCCTCTAAGTCCAGCAAGTATTAGCAAGCAAAAAGGGGGCTAAGATTCAACCCCCCCTTCTCTTAGCCACTGAAACCATCAGTAACAATATACACAATAATACACTAATTTACATTCATATCAACATACCAAATTTACCCTCAACAGTAACACCATTATAACCACCACTATCAACATCTACAATCACCACCATCATTAATGCCAATATCAGATTCACCATCACCATTTACATATAATTAACAAAAAAAAAAATTGTGATAAATTTCTTAGCAATAATCATTTATTTATCTCAAAAAAATTTGAGAGAGAGACAAGACAGTAATTACAGTGACAATAAACCAAAATTTAAAAAAAAATCAAGAGATTGAGAGATGGTGCTGACGACAATAGAAGAGCAGAAGAAGATAGTAGCGACTGCGAGTAACTGGAAGGCGAATAGGCATGGCGCTGCAAGTGTTCCTATGTTGGGGGGAGGGCGCTGCGAGATGCTGGGTCACGAGAGGTGGATGACGATGATAGCGCTGCGACGACGCCGCCACTTGCTATCTCGTTATGGCTAGACGGCGACGCCACTGCGATTTTGCTGTTATGTGTGAACTGCATGGCGACGAGGCTGCGACTGTTGCAGTGGAAGGCGACAGATCTGGATGAGTGGCAAAGAGTGGAGGTAGTGGTAGTGGCACAAGGAAGAGTGATGGAGGGAAGAGGGTAGTGACAGAAGAAGATGAAGGAGGGACACAACAATAGAAGAAGGAGGAGGATGGAGGAAGAAGAAGGGAAGAGGAAGAAGGTACCTGGATGTTGGAAGGTTTCTGGTTTTATGGAGTTAGAAACTCAGAATGAAGAAGATAATGGGGAGAAAGGGGGATTATGGTCAATGTACATAATTGGTATTTCAAAAAAAGGAAGGGATAGAAATGTAAAATTTTGTGTCTAATCAATTGTGTTTCAATGTCTCAACTCAAGTGAGAGATACTTGAAAACATGTATTTTATGTATATTTGTGTGTTATTGTGTCTATTAAAAATTTGTGTCTTAGCAAACAAACGATGGACATGTACCATGTCTTTGGTGTACATAGACACTAACCAAATACACGCTTAAATAAGTATTGGGGTTCGAATCTCGTTTTGTGTGTACAGTAATTTATTAGCCAATAATATATCCTTAAATTTGCAATAAATTAGTCATTAACCTACCGATGCGAATTGAGGGAGCCCATAAACAACAAAACAAAAAAAACAAATAATATATATTTAATTATTTATATAAGTTTCTTTCTACAATAACCAATGAATTTAGTAAAGATAGTAGGATAGTGATTTAACTCATTTAGGACTAGTAAAAAAACAGAAAATCTTTCCAAATGCAAATCTATCATTGAATAAATATCATTAATTTAAAAATTTATGAATGACCGGATTGAATGCAACTTTCTAAAACTTTATAGATGTGAGTAATACATAACATACGTATTCACAGGTAATAATACTAATATTTCCAGGTACTCGTTTCGATGGATTTCTTTTACCTTCCCTATATGATACCAAGAAATTTAAACACCAAGTTGAAAAAAAGAAAAAAATATATTAAATAAAAAGACAAAATAAGTTAACATTTATGGTGCAATGGTTCTGTAGCATGCAGTAAAGGTTGATTGTTTGTTACCCAGGGAAAATAAATTTTCCGATTAGGGTCCTATCAATCATTGTACAAAATTTTTTCTTCAAATTGTATTTCTC
>NC_029792.2:42898905-42910772 GCF_000816755.2 Arachis ipaensis
TCAGTATTTACTTTTTTCTTTTTTAAATATATATTATATCACCACTTTTACTAAAATACCCCTTTTTAATTAAATAAAATAAAAATATATTTTTTATTTAATTTTATAAAAAATTTTAAACATCCTTATTTTATTTAATTAAACAAAAATATTCTTTTAAATTAATCAAATTTTAGAATTCAATTAGTCATAATTTTATAATTTCAAATAATTTAAACAACAAAACAAAAAAATATAAAAAAACAAAAAATCACATTTATTCTTCGTCGGGTTTCAGAAACCCTTTCGCCTGTGCAGGTTTTCCATATTCTTCTCTACTCTTCCTATTGACTTTCTCTGTCTCTCTCTCTCTCCCGCCGGAGCTCGATCTCTCTCATCTGTCTCACTGTGGCGTCGCACTCAAGATCTCTCCCTATCTCCTCTCTGGTCTCGCAATCGAGGTCATCGTCGCGTCATAGAGCGTCGCCTTCCTCCTGGTTCCAGAGAGCGTCGCCTTCCTCCTGTCGCCTTCCTCATGGTTCCGTCTTCCTCACCGTCTTCTTTGCCATCTTCCTCATTCTTCATCACTGTCGTCAGCTTCTCCCTTCCGGTAATTTCCTCCCTATGATTTCTGTGATTTGAATTATTATAGCATAGGTGTGATTTTTGTAATTAGGGTAATTTGGTTTGATTTATGTGATTTGATATTAGTTGTTGTTAATTTTGACAAATTGTTGAATTCTTATTTTATCTGCATATGTTTCTGAAACTGTGAATGCAATTTTCTCAATAGAAAACTTAATTTAGATGACAATAGTTTCATTTTTCAAATGCTGCATAGTGTCTTAATGCACATCTAATTTCACAAATTCTAAGTGATGCACTGCAAGATGGCACTTAGCTATTTTCAATCATGAACAAAATCTCTGAAAAAAACAAAATCTCTAAAAGTTTTAGTACTAATAGAATCCACCTGAACAGGACAAAAACAGAACAATTCAAAAAATATATCTCTTCAAAAATTCAATTTTAGTGAAGTGGTTGGTGAAACCAAATACTTCACATAGAATACACTTCATTGGCTACAATCTATTACCAAACATCCTTTGTGTTTGTTTTCTACAGGTGGCAATCCAAATCTTGAACTTAATTTGCGCCTAGCAACTCCAGGACATGGTCTGAAAGAAAACAGGGGGCAACTCCACTTTCCCTGGGTCCCTTACAGCATGCATGCTGGAAGAACAATGGTATAGTTGAACATCAAATCAAATCTTCACTTTTTTTAAGGTTCATTCAAAATTATGCTTTCACAAGCCTTCATTTAGATATGGCTTTCTCTTTTTGAAGGTTTGTTGTATAGTTCTATTAATTCTTCACATCTTTGTCCTACCTAGTGATCATAACATGTCGGGCTCTCTCCGTTTGTAGGTGGAAACCAATGTTAATTCGGTAATTGGTAATCCATCTTCAGAAAGGATGGTTGCAACTGAAGATCATCCTTCTCCGTGGAATGGCGTGAATCCTAGTTTCTTTCCCACTCAGGTAAATTTGCTATCTGATATCTCATTTTAGAATTGGAGTTGATTGCACATTTCCTTCAAGTACTTCACATTAATGCGTTTGAATGATACCTAAAGTTAGAAGTTGATTTTTATGTTCAGGTATAAGTAATGAATTTTTTGAAATTTTAGCCAATCGATCTTGTTGGATATAAAGGGAATTGTATATGTGTGTGTTTATATCATTTAATTTTCGTATTTCAAATTTTTTTTAAAGAAGTGCCTGAAAATATTATTTGGTGTTCAGTCATAAACAAAATGATGAATAATAAAGAGCTCAGCAACATTATATTTTCGCATACTATCCATAGAAGGTTCAGACGTTGCAACACTCTGCATCCATTGAAATTGAACTGTCTAGTGTAATCAATTCCATGATGGCATGCTTTATTATATGCGGCAAAAATCTTTGTATCCTGGCTTCAAAGGAATGTTGAAATATATGGCAGGAGAGAGCTGATAGGATCAGCATAGATCATTCCAAAGGACTACCCGGTTGGCCATGAAAAATGCACAACCAAATCACTGCTACCCCATTGCCTCCTTTCTCTGTTGCAGCATCATCAGGATTCTCCATCTCAGCTACATTTCCATCGAGCGCCATCTTTCCGGCTGTATCTATGTACTATGCATACCAAAAAACATGGAAGCCTTTTAATCCAATCCTTGGAGAGACCTATGAAATGGTTAACCATGGTGGAATCCTTGGTGCAACCTCCTACAAAGGTTAATAACCTGATATTTGGAAGCAGCAGTAGAAGCTTATCTATTATGATTTATGCAGTAGCTGAAAGCTTTCTTGTTGGAGAATGTCTGTTGAAATTTGTCGTCTTGGAATTAACTAGAACAATCCATTTTTCCATTGAATTTCTTGTCATTTGTTGAAAGAAAGTGAAAGAAGTTTTGTGGTCAAATATTAACTGTAAGAATAGTTAGATCTCTTACGAAGAAATCTGGTGTTGGAAAGTTATGGCATTAGCATTTTTTATTTTTCAGCTATGTTTTGTTACTATTATTTTCATATAAAACACTGAATTTTTAGCATCAATGGCCTTGTTACAACGTTTCTACTCATTGATAAAGCTTACATAGACTTCACTTATGCAATTTATAAATTTCATTGTGGATATTAATGTACAAGGGATCAAATCAAGGAATGTTACAAGCAATTGTTAAGTTGTAATCATGATTGCGTCCTCTGAAAATAAACAAAGTATATACATGAAAGAAGAAAGAAAACAACAATTGAGTGGTGCAACATGCACATTTCAAAGTATATCAAGAGCATATACCTTGAAGCAGTGTTGAGTTTAATTCTTTATATATACAAGTAAGACAGTGAATGATAGATTACAAGCTTCATTTTGTTAGCATATCAACCGTTGAACAGAAAAATTATGATCTTATTGCAATTACTTGCAAGTGAAATTACTATATTAATCTAACTCACAACAATGACACCATTTTGCTTTCTATATAGTCATCAATTTTGTTAGCATATCAACTGTTGACTCCCTAACATTAACTCTAGTGTTGGATAACAAATGAATTTATATTCTAAGATAGGAACAGAGATCAGACAATGGGTTAAAAAAAAATCAAAAATCAATTACAAGTGGGAGGGGAAAAATGGTGGCTTGTTTCTATCCAAAACAAGCAATAAAAAATATGCATTATCTACCATGGCATTCATCCTCCTTCTGGCTCTCCATATCTCTCTATCTGTCCACCAAATTACTTTGACAACCACTGAAAATGAAAAACAACCCAATCCCCTTTAAAAAGTGACAAAGTTCAAGCGATATGAATGCAACTTTGACCTTAGAAATATACAATATGCACCTTCCAATACCAAATGCAATGCTCAAAATCAATAAGAACAACTGGTATTAGTGAACAGAAACACAAATGGAAAGCCTGCTATATCATCACCAATATTCAAGACTTCAGGCCTTCAACTCCAGATGGTTCTGGAGATATGGATGACATATCAGTATATCACCACCAACATTTTGGAGGCTAATCTCTGAGCCGGTAGTTCCCGAATGCTTTAAACAAATCTCTCTTTCTATTCTTGTACTAGAGGCTGCTGGAATTACTGCTACATCGGATGAACTCTGACACCAGCTACCAAACAATGTAGCGTTCCATGAGCCTCTCGATGAAGTTGATCTATTGTCATCTAAATTAAGTTTTCTATTAAGAAAATTGCATTGACAGATTTAGAAACATATGCAGATAAAATAAGAATTCAACAATTTGTCAAAATTAAATAGTAATTCAAATCACATAAATCATAGGGAGGGAATTGCTGGAAGGGAGAGGCTGACGACAGTGATGAAGAATGAGGAAGACGGCAAAGAAAACAGCGAGGAAGACGAAACCAGGAGGAAGGCACCGCTATCTGTAACCAGGAGGAAGGCGACGCTCTATGACGCGACGATGACCTCGATTGCGAGACCAGAGAGGAGATAGGGAGAGATCTTGAGTGCGACGCCACAGTGAGACAGATGAGAGAGATCGAGCTCCGGCGAGAGAGAGAGAGACAGAGAGAGTCAATAGGAAGAGGAGAGAAGAAGATGAAGAATATGGAAAACCTGCACAGGCGAAAGGGTTTCTAAAACCTAGACAAGAGTAAATGTGATTTTTTGTTTTTTTATATGTTTTTTTTAATTTTTATTTAATTAAATAGATTTATTAGTAAAAATGATGATATAATATATATTTAAAAAAAAAAAATTAAATACTAACGTGGAAAATAAATTTCACATGACTTGTTATTACTTGTTTATATTTTTAACGTGTATGAATTTATAATCGTACCGTAGCAAACATCATTTATTAATATACGCAGTTAACACATTTTGATATTGCGACTCAAATTTAAACAAAAACATATCTCAACATCAGACATATGATAGAACAAGATTTGAATGCATTTTAAGTATACTTGGGATATGGCACAAAGAAAAAAAAATACTTATTAATATCCGACATATGTGCATAGAAAAAATAGAATCATAGTACCCAAGATAGGTGTGTAGTGAAAAATAAGGTTACAATACTTGGCATATTTACGAAAAGTATCCAGTTCTATTCCAAACGAAATGCATGGAACTTCAATAATTTAAAACTCAACTTTTATATAATTAGCTTTTGATAATATTAATAATTGAAAAAGTTCATTCAATTGGTGTAGTTATTATGAAAAAACTAAAGTTAATTTTAAAAGAAGAAACATAAATGGATAGATAATATTCTTTCAAGTCGATTTTTAAGAAAGAATACCAATCTTATTTAAATTTGAAAATTGATCATTATAATGGACATCTAATATGAAGTTTTTAAATTGACTATCAAGTGTCGAAAGTTGAATAAAAAATTATTGTGGGGTCAAATTTAATAATTTAGTGAAACAAATAAATATTATTATTATATACTACTCAATAAAATTTCAAATTGTAGTGGAGATGCTTACCCATACCCATAAAAGTAAATCCGTCCCTGCATGTGGAGGATGTCCATGATACTATTGGAAGTTTCTGGTACAATTTTCTATTGGCTCACCATTAATGTACAAACCAAGATAGTAAACAACATATGGGAGTTTAATAGTCACCTCACTTCATAGAAGATAAAAATTGTGGATTTTGGATCTCCACCATTTTAATACAGAAAGCAAGACATTATCAAAAATATTTTTTTTTTTAATTCTACTGTATATCTTATCCAAATCCAGCCTCCTCATGTAAGACAACAGGACATCATGGGAGATGGACAAGATCTCATGTGACAATAGCAACCAAGGCCTTTGCAAAAATAACAATATTTAATCTTATAAATTAGTCTATCTAATCCATAGATATCTCTAATATTTGTTGTAATTAAATATTCTAAACCTAGTGCATAAATAGTTTCGTTAATAAAATATTCCATTTTATGAATGACATATTCATATAACAACATTAATATTAATTAATAAAATATCCTAAATATTAAATAAAAAAATAATTTTATGTAAGTTTTAAAAAATTAATTACTCATATTCAACTATTTTAACATAACTAACGATCTTCTAGATACTCTAAATCCAACATACTAATTAATTAAAAAAAAAATAATCTAATCTAACATGTCAATATTTAACAAGTACTCTAACTACTTATATCTAATTAATTAAGGATGAGCCAATTAATTATCCTAACATGTTGAATAAAACTATATAAATATTTTAACAAAATTTCTAACTAATTAACTCTAAATATCTAATACGTTAACTAACTTAATAAAATCTAAATATGTAAACTAATTAATTACTCCAGAAAAAGACAAAATTAACCTTAAAATCTAACGTTCTAATAACGTATAACATCGTATTTAGTTGATTGATGTCTCTATCGCATACATATTATCGAGAACTATCTATACTTCAAGTATTAGAAGTAAAGGTGTTAAAAAGTTACTAAAGTTTAAAAAATTCTACAAATGAATGAATATCACAGCTGCAATTATTGAAAATATATCTCAGGTATTGTAATTTCGAATACTACAACCCTATTTACGTATTTTAGGTATGTATTGAAGACCCTTTTTTATTTTTTGTCATATTTCGGCTAATTTTTTTATAAATAGAAAAAAATTGTTGTATAATTCAATATTATAGATAATTGGTGCATTTTTTTTATATGGATTAATTTTTTTTTAATTTTAAAAAATAAATCAGGACCTTTAAATTTGAGAAATAGGAGAATCAGATTTTTATAGTGCACAAATTGACTAAGGATCTAATTTGTGGTGAGATATTTTTTTTTTGTTTCAAGCAAATTGAAAGGTTCAATTAGTATGATTAAATTTTTTTTCAATACTACAATACAAATCTGACCTTCTTCAGATTTATATTTTTTTTAAAATAAAAAAACTAAAAACCACAAATCTATCCCTCAGATTTATGGTATCAACCAAAAAAAAAAAATTAAAACACTAAAAATAGAATTCTTAAATTTATGGTATTCATACAAATAAAAAACACACCAACTTTTCATCATATTAAAAAACATCACTATTACTCTCTATATTAAAAATACAAAGCGTCATATTTATTTCAAGTGCATCCAAAATACATTTAAATCTTGTTGTGTTATTCCGAAGGTAGAAAACCCGGTTTATTCCGGGGAGAGGAACTCAGACAACATCATTGTAGCACAAGAGGTTCTCCATTTCATGAAGAAGACAAAGTCAAAAAAAGGCACCCTGGCCTTTAAGATTGATTTGGAGAAAGCGTACGATAGAGTGGATTGGGGATTTCTGAAACAAACCCTGGTGAGTTTTGGCTTTCCTCCTCCGATAGTCAATCTGATTATGCGTTGTGTCACTGCTTCCTCACTGTCTATCCTCTGGAATGGGGATAGATTAAATAGCTTTACTCCGAGCAGGGGTCTTAGGCAAGGAGATCCTATATCACCGTATCTGTTTGTGTTGTGTATGGAGAGATTGTCCTGTTCTATTAATTAGCAAGTTGATAAGGGCTTGTGGAAGCCGGTTGCGGTTTCTAGAGGAGGTCCAAGAATTTCTCATTTGATGTTTGCCGATAATTTGCTTCTTTTCTGTAAAGCTGAAAAACAGCAAGTTCAAACTGTAATGGTAGCTTTGGAAATTTTCTGCAAAGCCTCTGGGATGAAGGTTAATGTGAAAAAATCTAAAGCGCTATACTCCAGGAATGTTTCAGTGACAAGAAAAGAGATTTTCACTGGAGTCTCCTCCATCAGATTCGTCCAGAACTTGGGCAAGTATTTAGGGGTAAACCTTAATCACTCTCGGGTGACACGCGCAACTTTCAACGATGTTTTGGACAAGATTCGGGGAAGGCTAGCCAGCTGGAAAGGGAGATTGCTTAATAAGGCAGGCAGACTCTATTTTCTCAACTCGGTAGTGACTGCGATTCCTACTTATCGCATGCAAGTATCTCTCTTCCCTAAAGGGGTAACTAATAAGATAGAATCCATGATGCGAAACTTTCTATGGAAGGGTCGTCAAGCTGATGGTAGAGGCCTGAATCTAGTTAACTGGAAAGTGTTGGTCACTCCTAAGAAGTTTGGAGGTCTGGGAATTAGAGATCCTTTTTGTGCCAATATTGCTCTTCTTGGAAAACTAGTTTGGCAACTTTTTCACCATCCCGACAAGCTATGGGTTCAACTGTTGACAGAGAAATACCATTCTTCTAAGGATGATTGTTTTAGTCGGTCTCGAGGAAGGAAATTTTATGTTTGGAAGAGTATATGTCGAGCTTGGGATATCCTGAATGAAGGTTTTAGTTGGTGCATTGGGGATTTGGAACAGAACTTTTGGTTTTCTAAATGGAGAAGAGAGGGGCGACTGTGTCAGGAGATGGATTATGTTCACATTTCTGATTCGGATCTCAGGATCTTGGACCTTTAGTCATCTGGACAGTGGAACCTTGAGAATATCTATTCTCCTCTGAATTAGTCTCTGCAGAGCAACATTAACTCTTACAACCCAGATGTTCAAGCTAGTTCAGAGGTCGGTTGATGTTGGACTGGTGCGGCATCAAAGGTTTATGATGCTCATAGTGGTTATTTGTGGCTCAGTAAGAAGAAGTTTAGTTGGGAGGATAGGGGTAATTGGCTTTGGCTTTGGCGTCAACATGTTCCGGAAAAGCACAAATTTTTGGCCTGGCTATGTCTTCGGGAGGCTCTTCCTACTGCTGCATTTCGTTTTAGGAGGGGCATTTCGCACACAGATAGCTGTCCACGATGTTTCTCAGGTCAGGAATCGGTTTTACATTGTATTCGGGATTGTCCAAAAGCCTAACTTGGTTGGCAAGCTTTAGGGATCTCCGATCAACCAGTGGATTTGATGAGTTGGTTCTTACATAATAGCAAACAACGCCCCTTTAGATTCTTTTCTGGTCTCTGGTGGATTTGGTGTTCAAGAAATAACGAGATCTTTCATCCTCACGAGCATTGGACCACAGACAAGGTGATTGGTATAGCTTTGTCCTTAGAAAATGAGCTCCGAAATATTTTTGAGTTGCAACGACTATCTATCCCCTCAACCATTAGTGGCTCTTGGATTCCCCCCTCAGTGGGTACCTTTAAGATTAATTGTGATGCTAACTATCCTGGCAGTGGTGCTCGAGTTGGTTTTGCTTGTGTTAGCAGAGATTGGAAGGGAAGGTGGCAACGAGGCTGTCTGGGAACAATTGAGAGTCGTAGCATTTTGCAAGGAGAGTTGTTTGCTATTTGGAGAAGCTTTCTTTTAGCATGAGACTCGGGACAAAGAGACATTATATGTGAGACAGACTGTGTAGAGACTTTTACTATTGTCAATAATTTACAAGATTGCTCTGGGTTTATTGATCTTTTGGTGTTAAAAATCCGAGATATCATGTCTTGGAAATGGCATGCTAATCTTCGGTTGATCTTAAGAGATGCAAATACAGTAGCAAACATTATGGCAAAGACTGCAATGAGGACTATTTCTTCCCAAGTGGAGCTTCCATTGCCTTGGAAGGAATTTGAGAGTAGTATCCAACGGAACTGCCTTTCTTATGCAGTTTCTTGTTTTTTTTTTTTTCTTAATTTTTTTTTATTTTCTTTTAAGTCACAAACAAAAAAAATCTTGTTGTGTTATATTTCGATGTTCAATTGTCAGAATATACTTTTAGTTAAATTTGGGTCATCATAGTCTTTAAGATGTGACTAGTTGTGCATATCAAATATTGTGTGCTTTATAGATATCAATAAATAATATATTTATTTAATTTAAATAAAAAAATCCGTAACTTCTACACAAAATCAATGTCACCATTTTTTAACAATAGTTTAACACACAATAATAATTCCCATCTATCTATCTATAAATTCCGCAAATTTAGCATCAAGTGCATTCGGAATAAGGGTGATACGTATTATAATAATATTAGAGCCATGGAAGTGACCTTGAAGAAGAACAGCCCATCCGGGACATCAATTCTGGTGCCAAGTGTTCAAGAACTGGCCAAACAAAAATTGTCTAGTGTTCCACCCAGATACATTCAGCCACAACAAGATCATGATCTGGTAATCTCTGAAGTTGATCATGCACTTGAGATTCCAGTTATTGATTTGCAGAGATTGCTTTCTACTGAGTATGGAGATTCTGAATTAGCCAAACTTCACCATGCTTCCAAACATTGGGGATTCTTTCAGGTCTCTTTTCTCACGCCCTATCACTTCTTTAACTTCACTTCCTTCCAAAAATGGTAGCACTTAAAACTGTGCAGTTGTAAAAAATTTTGTGCAACTTTTTTTAAAAAAATTAACTTTTTTAAAATTTTGATAGCTAATTTAATTTTAATATGCACATATGTTCAAAATATACAAAAGTAAGAATTCATCAATTATATGCATGTTTATTGATGTACAGTATTATTTAGAGAAATTTAGTATAGATAATCTTCACCGTATATTAATGTGATTCAATGGTTAGATTAATAAAATATATATACATACTATAAAAAATTATAAACAATTAATTACTTAACTTAATATTGGTGTCCTTTAATAATCCTAGCTCTTTTCAAATAATCATTAAAAAAAAAACTTATGCGCGTTTATTCTTAATCTTGTTTATTTATACAAAATTTTACGTCATTTTCTTCTCTTATACTCTTATTAAGTTATTCCTCTCAAATACATACGTTTCATATTTAAGCCTCAATTCTTTAGGTGATCTTTTTCTGGTTGATTTTAGGAAAGTTCCTATGTTTTACTGAATTTTCAGTGTTTTTGATTTGTTAAATACTTTTAGCTTTTAACTAATATATAGTTAAGTCTAGTCTTAATAATGAAAAACGTATATTTTATTTTCATTATGAAAGAAATAAATAAAGAAACAGGAATAATTTCATCAAGAAGAAAAATTGAATAAGTGTGAACAATTTCTATACTTTTTTTAGTTTTGTAATTAAGTCATTTTTATATCAAAAGAGTTAAAATTAACAGAATATTTCTCTTAAAATATATGCGGTCAAATATTTAACTAAGTTTTTAATTATAAATATCTTCAATTTGCCATATAACATTTTTTACACTAGAAAGAACCTAATTATAAAATTAAAAGTAGCATAAGAATTCAATTGGATGAAAAAAAAAGTATAGAAACTAAATTACAAATTGATAAAATTATAAAGACTAACAGAATAATTAAACTAATTTTCTTCTATCGATTATATATATATTGGAATAAAATACCTTATAACACCAAATAATCAATCATGTGTACGTATACGTAATAAGAATTAATATAGTGGTTGAATTAGGGGCGGTGCTAGATACAAGGAAAGGGGGGCAATGGCCCCCCTAATTTTAATATTTTACATGTAAATTATATGTAAATTTTAGTTTAGCCCCCCTTAAAATTTTATTTTAGTCTTATTTTATTGTGTAAATATTTTTTGCCCCCCTCTAATATTTCTTCTAGCTCCGCCCCTGGGTTGAAATGACATGTGTGTGATCACTTAAAATAGTGATTTGAATTTTTGTTCAAACTAATAATTATTATATAGTTATGATACCAAATTTAATTCTCTTCCTTTCAATTCATATAAAATCAATCGTTTCATTCATTCATTCATAATTAGAATGAACAATCAATTTAATTTTGTTATTATTGTAGCTTGTAAACCATGGAGTTAGCACTTGTCTGATTGAGAAGGTAAAGTTGGAGATGCAAGATTTCTTCAACCTTCCAATGTCAGAAAAGAAAAAATATTGGCAAAGTCCAGAACATATGGAGGGGTTTGGACAAGCATTTGTTCAGAGTGAAGACCAGAAACTTGATTGGGCTGATATATTCTATATGCTCACACTACCAAACCACATGAGAATTCCCCACTTATTTCCACAACTTCCTCTCCCCTTCAGGTTTTATTTAATTTGCATGTGCTCCCACCAGATCATGATATGATTGCTATTGCCATGATTGAAAATATATTATAAATTTTATGATAAGTAGCTCTAGCTGCACATCGTCAGATTTTGTTATATTTTTAATTTAAAAATTTTTATTTATATTTTTTTAGGCTCAGACATAAGATTAAAGTTTTTCTACGAAAATAATATTGTCTTCTCGATCACATAATTATTTACTATTACTAAGATGTTTTTTCCTCCTAATTTGTGCAATTTATTTTTTGAGATCGCTAATGTGAAATGTATGATAGTTTTTATTATTATATAAATATTTTTGTTTCTTCCCTTCTAATTAATTTTTTGTTTTTGCTATTGTCATGAAATTATTTATTTTAAAATTTAAACGGATAAAAAAACA
>NC_029792.2:42910797-42915036 GCF_000816755.2 Arachis ipaensis
TGTAAATATTAATTTAGACAAATTTTTTTTTGGTTTCCATGATTTTTTTTATTTTTTAATAATGTTATTTTATTTTATTTAAAAAAAAAGAATAGAAATTGATTTTTAATTCATAAAAAATTTAAACCTGTAAAAGAAAGTGCATAATTTGTAATAATTATTACCACATCTTCAGATCTTTCTCTATTATAATCCATGCTATTCGTATTCTTTCTTTACTGTCTGCAAGATTATGTTTCTATTAGTGTTATTACTACTGACTATCATTAAATTCGATATTATTCATATAATAGTTGCACAATAAAATTTATAATAAATTATCACTTTTTTGTTTTAAACATTTGGGATGAATGTTAATGTTATCTTTAATTTTTTTTCCAAATTAATTTAATATTATTATTCCCACCCTTTAATATCATTGTACAATTGTAGTTGTGAACTTTTAGTATCATTAATTGTATGTGTGTACTCGATGCTTTTGCCATGTAGAGAAACTATGGAACTTTACTCACAAGAATTGAAAAACTTAGCCATAGTTATTATTACCCAAATGGCTAAGGCTTTGAAGATAGAAGAAGAGGAAATGAGAGAATTATTTGAAGATGGAATTCAAATGATGAGGATGAACTATTATCCTCCATGTCCTGAACCGGAAAAGGTTATTGGGTTCACACCACATTCGGATGCAGTTGGTCTAACTATACTCCTACAAGCCAATGAAGTTGAAGGATTGCAGATAAGAAA
This sequence comes from Arachis ipaensis, assembly GCF_000816755.2. NCBI lineage: Eukaryota > Viridiplantae > Streptophyta > Magnoliopsida > Fabales > Fabaceae > Arachis > Arachis ipaensis. The sequence goes on from NC_029792.2 coordinate 42,911,542, forward strand.
GGATAATGGCATTTGGGTTCCTGTTAAACCATTATCTAATGCCTTTGTCATCAACATTGGGGACATATTAGAGGTAATAGACCCAACCATATCAAATTTATAACATCAATTATCAACTTGATAGAAATGATAATACTCATTAAATAACTTTTTATGTTACAAAAAATCGTCGAATACTATTGAATTTATTGGTGAATTTATTAAAAAAATTTGTTGATAATCTACTTATTGTCGAATTTAGCGACAGAATAAATTTGACGATATAAATTTTGTTAGTAATTATTTATCGGTGGATTTTTTTATCTGCCGCTAATTACCAACAGATATAAACTTTTAATTGTGAAATTTTGGAGTTTGTTACTGTCAAATTTTTCTTCCGATAAAGAAAGTTCACAAATAAGTTTATAGATCAAATTTTATTATTTGAAAAAAAAAGAAAATTCAATTAAGTCGGAAAATTAAATTTAAAATGTACTAAACCCTCAATTATAAAAATTGAACAAAATTAAATCAGAAATCGAAAGAACAATACTGATGAGCATTAAAAATTAGACTATACTAATACTACTACATTACATAAAGAATCAACTATACCAAACTATTTATGATGCTAACAATGAACTAATTTATCATTCACAACGTCAATTATACATTGTCATAAATTAAGCGAATACAATAGTCAAATCAAACACCAATTCATAACTAATAAAAAATTCATGGTCAACTATCATTATTATTAATCATCTGATACAATTATAAAAATTGAATAATAAATATGTTTTTTTAGTTACCCAAGATTCAGTCTTAGTTTTTCAATTAAGTTTGATAAACCTTGATCTATTAAGTTTTTGTTAACAGCTAAAGAAAGTCCAATAAAAAATAACAAAAAATAGAAAAGGTAAAAGAATCACAGAGACACTAAATTAAAAATCAATAATAAGCAGTAAATAAAATAATGTGTAACCTATGTATGAATTATTTGAAAAAAAAATGATTACTATTTTATAGGTCCATTATAAATCATTTTAATTATGGTAGAAAATAAGATGTGTCAACAAATTTATGATTACTATTTTATACCAAAAAATACTTATTTTAATGCAATAACAAAATGTTAGTCTAGATTAAGAAAGATGTGCCACATACATATATAATTTATAATGCATCTTGGATCAATTGTAATACTGGAATATATTCCATGGACAAACCAAAGAAGTAACACAGCAAACCATAAACATAGTGTGAACTAACCACAACATAAAACTAACATTAAGATCACTGAAACTTAAAATTCTAATAAATAACTTGCATCAAATACTCAAGCAATAGTAATAGTACCATTATTTGTATAAATTTTAGAATAATTATTATCTAAATACTCAAGCACTAAAATAGATAATTTTTTCAATCCAAAACCCTTTAACATTCTATAATGAATGATATCTAAATATGAGAGACAGATTCAATTTGAAAAAAAATCACAAATTACAAAGCAGTCGCAGAACGATAAAAATTGTAGAAGGAGCAGTGAAGAATTTACCTTCACCACAAGAAAATTTCTTGGTAGTGATGTGAAGAACCTTAGTGAAAATCTTCATGGTTCCTTTCACCATGAGGCGTCTGTCCTTGGCAAAAATACGGATAAAAGAGTTGAGCAGGATAACCAGAAGCAACAGAAATAGAAGGAGATGCAGGCGATAATTGAAGCAGCCACCGGTAGAGGAATCAGAGGCAAAAGTGAACTTGAATGGTGGTTCAAAAAAGGGGGTCGGGGAAAGAAGATGTTAGGTTTTTTTATTAAACAAATAAAAAAGGATGGAATAGGGAGAGGGATGAGGGCAACCTACCTGGACGACAGAGGAGAAACACAACTCCGACAACAGAGAGAGCGGCAGCGGCAGCTTTTCCAATGGTGGCAGAGTGTAACAGCCCAAACCACCCGCTAGCACGATATTGTCCGCTTTGGCACACAAGGCCTCACGGTTTTTGCCTTTGACGATAGGGATGCTAGCCGAAACCCCCCACACTCACTCGTCAAAACGCGTCATGCTAGGGAGAGGTATTCACACCCTTATAAGGCATGCTTCGTTCCCCTCTCCAACCAATGTGGGCCTTACAATCCACCCCCTAAGGGAGTCCAGCGCCCTCGCTGGCACATCGATCCGGGTTCTGGCTCTGATACCATCTGTAACAGCCCAGACCACCCGCTAGCACGATATTGTCCGCTTTGGCACACAAGGCCTCACGGTTTTGTCTTTGATGATAGGGATGCTAGCCGAAACCCCCCACACTCACTCGTCAAAACGCGTCATGCTAGGGAGAGGTATTCACACCCTTATAAGGCATGCTTCGTTCCCCTCTCCAACCGATGTGGGCCTTACACAGAGATAGAAGGAACAACTCCGTTTGAGACAATGAAACACGATACAGGCAACTTAATGCTGACTTTGGAGGAGAATGGAGGTCAGCAGCACTGGTGGAGGGTGGCCAGAGAGATTGCCGAAGGAAATTTTAGGGGAGAGAGAAAAGAGAGGAGAATGGGGGAGAGAGAATGATGTGCTTGAAAATAAGGAGAGAAGGACACACATTTTGAATTAGATAAGATTTATCGTCGAATTTACTGACGGATAAATCAGATGGTAATGCATTGCGTATGACCAAAACGTAACATTTTGATAATTCTAATAGTAATGCTTGTACCAATTTTTTTCTTCAAATATTACTAGTGAATTTATCGTTAGAAAATCTAATCCGACAATAATATTTCTATAATTTATTGTTAAAGATAAACCTACCATTAACGTCTGATGCTAAATTCAATAATATTCAATATTTTTTTTAGTGTTAATTTTTATTATAGAATTTATTGTCAAAGATAAACCTGTTGTTAATGTTTGATGCTAAATTCCATGATATTCAATATTTTTCTTGTAATGTTAGTTTCTATTATATTTGGTATTTGGATTCAGTTTTTATTAAATTTATTAAGTTTTGTTTTGATTCCAATAATTTTCAAAAGTAAGTGATTTGGGTCCATTTAAATTTAGATTATTATATGATCATGATTAAAGGTGTTTCAAAAAATAAGTAATTATGTTAAATTAAAAATTTATTTATAATTATCTTTATATAAAATTAATAATAAAAAATTATTCGATAATTTAATAAATTTGATTAAATTATCATCTAATAAATATCAATTATTAAATTCACATAAAAACAACTCCACCTGAATCTTTCTTTTACGCTCGATGTAGTGCTTGCTAAGCGACTCTCAATGACATAAATGAATATTAAGTAAATGAATTAAATAAACTCGGATGGATCGAGAAATAGCGAAGGGGCACTATCACAATCGCTAAGATCTTAAAACTATTAGCAATTATATAGATGTATATATTTGTCGCTAATGTATTTGTTCCCATAATAAAATATAAATGATTTTTTAAGTTTTATATTAAAAGAAATTCAAGTTTAATAAAATTAAATATAATA
>NC_029792.2:42915115-42926895 GCF_000816755.2 Arachis ipaensis
TAAAAAAATTATCCCTATATATTTTTGCCCCACCACTATATATGGTTTTGGATTTATCACTGCGTACAATATATAAGAATAGATCCCAGTAGAATTATGATATAAATTTTCTCTGTCTTCTTTTCTTACTTTATCGAGCCAAAAGTATCTCTAAAAATTGGGGCAGGGTCCAAATTAGAAAAAATTGTCTATAATACAAAAATCATGTGTTAAATGCACACTACTACCGTTCCAAAAGAGGAAAATAAATAAATAAATAAATAAAAGAAAAAATGAATGCGTCTGCAATTAGAGGAATATCGAAGGAAACACCACCTTTAGTGTAAAAAAAAAATGAATTATTAATATTAATTTAAATATCATTAAAAATATAACTATTTATATTATTTTTTATTAATTTAAATTAAAAAATAATTTTATAATATAATATTAATAAAAAATTCAATCTTTAGTGAACTAAAAAAATATATAAAGTAAATAAAAAAAAGTTTATGCAAAAAATTAAACAAATATAAAAAAAATCTTGTTTAGAAAACGTGTTATTAGAGATATAATTATCCATGTTACTTTTTCTTATCAAATATAATGCAAAAACAAAGAAAAATAATCACCTAACACTTTTCGTAAAACAATATTTGTCTTCAATTATAAAGGGAACGCATTTATTGTTATTAAACTAATTAACCTTGTTACTTAAATTATTTATTGTGTTTTTTCACTTGCCAGATTATAACCAATGGAGTATACCAAAGTATCGAACATCGATCAACGGTGAACAATAAAAAAGAAAGACTTTCAATTGCTACATTTTATAGTCCTAAAGAAGATGCTATGCTAGGTCCTTCACAAAGCTTGATCACTGAACAAACACCAGCACGGTTCAAAAGTGTTGGAGTAATGGAATACTATGAGGGTTTTTTTGCCCAAAAACTTACTGGAAAGTCTTACATAGATGTCATGAAAATAGAGAATCATCATGATTGAAATAAATCTAAGTTTATTTTGTTTGATCTAAGGCATTCTAATAATATCCCATGCTATATATATTTGTAGCCCAATAAATGCATTCATGATGCATCGTTTCTTGGTACATCATAGTGGTTAATATTTTTCAATGTTGTTGTTCATGTACTTGTGCATTCCAATAAAGGATATATGGTGTTGTACCAATATTTGAGAAATTAAATTCCTATTTTATGTTAAATTTTTGTCCTAATTGTAATCTTTTTTTAATTTTACTATCTTTGATACATAACGTTTGTTCTCCATAAGGTTCAATATATCTCTTATTTTTTTAATATATCATGTTAAAATAACAAATAATTGTAATAAAAGACCGATCAAATCTATAGAACATGTAATTTGAAAATAATTAAAATATTATACTATGAAATTATTATTTAATTTGTGAAATAAATAGTATATAACAAACATCTTGATCTTTTAGGGTTTTTTTTTTGAATAAATAAAAAAAATTCATATTTACTCATTTAAAAGTTTTTAATTTTTTTTTTTATAGTTTTAAACACTCTCTCACAATTTCGTAGAAGACAGTCTATAGCACATGTAAGGACGGTGAAATAGACTAATAAGGCCATTCTGCACATACTGCGTGTGCAATAGCGGTGAACATTTACAATTGCGCGGTTGATGGCAGCGAAATCGTGAGAAAAAGCTATAATGCACGTGTTGCATGCGAAATTATATATGAAATTTTCACGAAGGATAGCTATATATATCATATCCTCCAAATAACTTTCACCTTTTATCTATTCTTTCTTCTTTCTTATAAAGACAAATTCACTAAATGGCTAGTGAGCGTGTAGTCATTGTTGTTTATCTGAATGTAACAGTATCATGTAAAGATGATGGTACACATTTTGAATACAATGATTTTGTTGTTATGCATACTTAGCGGTTGCATTCGTTGACAAAGCTTAAAAGTTTGATTTTGGTCAATGTGGGAATGCTTGGAATTATGCACGTTCAAAAAATTGGGTATCAGGCATTTCATTAGACGCCATGCAGAATATTTAGTATAAGGTATTCTGGCTAAAGGATGATGATCACGTGCGAGCTATGTTCGATTGCCATAGAAAGATTGTGACTGAACAAGTGATGGAATTGTACATTGAGTTAGTGGATGTTGGTGGCAGTTCTTCTTCCTCATGAGTAGTTCCAACAGGTTGTGCAACAGGACCTAGTTAAGTGGGAAGAGCCAAATCTCCCACAAAAAGTTGGTATTCTCTCCCAATGGCCAAACTTGATGCGGATTTAGTTTTTGAAGAGTCTGAGTCAGATAAGGAGTGAGTCCAATTTGGTTTTGATAGAGATAGCAATGACGATATAGAGTTTGTCTTATAAACTCAACTATCGTCTTTTACTTCCTCACGACATATATTACCATCACCAATACCACTTTCTAGCCGAGCCCCAGTTTCAAGCTATTATTCGACATTGGACCTAGATGCTATGCAAGTGGATTCGATACCTTTTAGTTTGGGAAACGCTGACAACTATAACATAGATGGGAGCGTGGAGCTAAGGTTGGTCGTAGATTCTACAGTAGAAAGTATGTTCACCTCGCCATAAAGAAACTATAGCATATGTCAGTGTGTAGAATATCGAGTGGTTAAATCTGATTATCTGAAGTATCATTGTCGGTGCAGATATTATGTGGCAAGTTATTGGTGACGCTTTCAGGTTGTATATCGACAGAATCTTGGTTATTGGGAGGTTCGTAAATATGAAGCTATGGACACATGTTTGGCACTAAATTGTCCCAAGATCATTCAAATCACTATAGCAACCTAATTTGTAGAGTTATCATTTCCATGATAGAAGTAAAATTTTCAAAATTTTTGCATCTGTTTTGGAAAAATGGTTACATGTTTATCATGTTATTGTTGTAAAATTTCTAAAAATGGTTAACATATTAATCAATTTAGATAATCATTCTATTTCGATTACGAGCAACAATGGAGCAGAGCTATATATTTAAGAAGGAGAATGAACATTGATCAATGCAACATATTCCTCAAATGAAGAGCAATACCTGGCGTACATGAGAGTGCTAAGATATCTCAAACTGAAAATTGCGACGTAGAAAAATACGTTTTGCAAGGAGATCTGGCTGCAACATTATGATTCTGGCCGAAGATTTTGTCGCATAACTGCTAACGTATCTAAATGCATCAATGTCATGCTAAGTGGGAGGCATAACCTTACTATTGCAGCCATTGTTCGGTCCACGTATATGCGTATGCAGAACTTGTTTGTTAGGAAAGATCAAGAAGCATTTGCTCAACTTAGTCGAGGTAACATGTTTTCACAGTATCGGACAAAAAATGTTTAGAAAAACATGGATTCTATTTCCAAGATGGTTGTGCACGAGTGAAATCATTTTGATTATATTTTTGTGGTCGAAAAAAATGGAGTCCGTTGTTGGATTTTACCATGCACATGCAGGGTTTATTTGGACACTCATAGTTGTGACTACGGGCTATTTTAGGATTTCCATTATCCATGCCGTCATGCTCTAGCGGTTTGTGCTTTTGCAAGGACCAGGTTTGTTCATCCAACGTATCATATGGAGAGCGTGTTCAAGGTATACAAAATGGAGTTTTCACCCATCCCTGATAAGCGAGACATTGGTGAGAGCGGGTATGGATAACGGGTTTATCCTAACTCTTTAATGCGGTGAATGAATAATAGGGGGAATAGTCTCCACATGGATACAAAACAAGATGGATTAGATCGAGCCAACAATGGAGTGCCATTGTAGTTTATGCAGGCAAGTTGGTTACACATGAAGACATAGGGTTGGTAGTGGGGCGGGTAGGGGTGGGATTTTGCCCTATCCGACCTCGCCCCGCCCCGCCTTCCTTTCTCTTCTCTACTACCCGCCCCACTTCTACCCTTGGGTAGTACATTGCTGTACCCTAACCCGCTCCCGTGGGTATCCGCCCTTATAAAAATTAAATAACACTTTAATTTTTACATATTCATATATAAATTAAGATACAAACTTGAAATTCATACATAAATGTTACAAACATTAAAATTCATACAATGTCAAATAACTTGAAATTAAAACAAAAACTAATGTCTGATCACTACAAATTTAACACCATAATTGATGAGCGAATATTTTATATGTTTTTTGACATCATTTTCATATAGTTTTTAGCATGTTTTGTTTAAGTTCTATTATATTTTCATAGGTTATAGTGTAAAATTCACATTTTTGGATTCTACTAGGAGTTGTTGTGTTTTATGGTGATTTCAGGTATTTTCTAGCTGAAATCTGAGAGTTTTGACAAAGTCTTATTCAGAGGCAAGGAAAGCGTAGCAGATGCTGTCAAGATCTGACCTCCGTGCATTCAAGCAAGCATTTCTAGAGCTACAGATATCCAAATGGAGCGTTCTTAACGGCTATGGAAAGCTAACATCCAGGGATTTCCAGCAATATATAATAGTCCATACTTGTTGATAAACCACTATTTTATGGTTTATCTTATGCTCAATTAAGTGGTTTATATCAATTCTTTACTCACTTATTCATATGATTTGCATGAGTTTACATTTTTCCTTCCTAATTTTGTGCTATGATTGAAAACATGCTTCTTTGCCCTTAAATTTCCTATGTTTAATCCTCTCTTATTACCATTCGATGCTATGATATGTGTGTTGAGTGATTTCAGGGTTTATAGGGCAGGAATGGCTTAGAGGATGGAAAGGAAGCATGCAAAAGTGGAAGGAATACAAGAAGTTGAAGAAATTGCTAAGCTGTCAAGCCTGACCTCTTCGCACTCAAACGTTCATAACTTGAGCTACAGATGTCCAAATGAGGCGGTTTTAGTTGCGTTGGAAAGCTAACATCTGGAGCTTCGAAATGATATATAATTTGACATAGTTTCCTTGAAGATAAGTGACGCGCACGTGTGATTCCACGCGCACGCATGGATCTGCACAAAACCAGCGACCTGCATGTATTTGAATTCGCCCCCAGTGATTTCTGGGCTGTTTCTGGCCCAGTTCTCAACCCAGAAAACACAGATTAGAGGCTATAAAGTGGGAGAATCTATTCATTCAATCACACAACTTTCATATTCACAATTTTAGGTTTTAGATGTAGTTTTAGAGAGAGAGAGAGGCTCTCTCATCTCTCTTAGGTTTTAGGATTTAGGATTTAGGATTTCTCTTAATTTTAGGACTGCTTCTTCTCAATTTCAGGTTCAATGTTCTTTTAAATTATTAATGCAAAGAGTACTTTTTCATTTAATTTTATTGTTTATTTAATTGCTTCCAATTTATTTCAATTATCATCTCTCTTTTCTATTCCAAACTCCCAACAATGAAGATGGTATGCAAGATGGCAGAGTAGACTCCCAACTTGACATGGGGGTTGATTAAGAGGAGACACTTGAGTTGGAATGCTCAAGTGGATAGTTAAATTGGAAGTTATTGGCTAATTCTCTATTTACTAACGCTAGACCTTCCCAAGGAAGAGGACTCGGATTTGCGAATAAGAGTTAGATCAATCACTTAACTTTCCTTTATTTAGTAAGGGTTAACTAAGTGAAAACAATAACGTCTTTATACTACACTTGAGAGAATTCCAACAAGGATAGAACTTCCAATTAATCTTCTCCTGGTCAAGGCATTTTTATTCGAATAGATTTTCTCCTCTTGGCTTTGGTTGAGTAATTGGTGACACTTGAGTTATCAAACTCCACTGTTGATTGATAAATGGAATTTGCTGGTTGATTTGGATCCCTCTAAAGCTAGTCTTTTCTTAGGAGTTGACTAGGACTTGAGGAATCAAATTAATTAGTCCACTTGACTTTCATATATTTAGTAAGGGTTAACTAAGTGGGAGCGATAAACAATTCTCATCACAATTGATAAGGATAACTAGGATGGGATTTCCAGTTTTCATACCCTGCTAAGAGTTTTCTTGATTATTAATTTACCTTCTTGCAATTTATTTTTCCTGTTCCTTATTCAAAAACCCCAAAAATATACTTTTTCATAACTAATAATAAATCATACTTCCCTGCAATTCCTTGAGAGACGACCCGAGATTTGAATACTTCGGTTATAAATTTTATTAGGTTTGCTTAAGTGACAACCAAAACTTTTGTACGAAAGGATTCTCTGTTGGTTTAGAAACTATACTTGCAACGAGATATTATCTATAAAATTCTTTACTAGCAGGAAATCAGTTCGTCAAAATGGCGCCGTTGCCGGGGAGTTACAATTGTGTGCTGAATTATTAATTAGAGTACATATTTTTATTTTATTTTATTACCATGAGCTATATGTTTCTTTCATTGAATGACGCGTTCACTGATTGATCCGAGCTTAGCTGCATTTGATCTTGAAATTGAAAGAACTCTTTCATGTATTAGGCGAGTTCGGCACAGGTTAGCCTCAGAGGGTGGTGAAGTGATTGTTATTGATTCACCAGTCTCATCTGAGGGCGAATCTGAACCGCCATCTAAGGAAGAAACAAGCTCCTTTACTACTGATTCAGTTGATTCACGTGCAGATAACATGGCAGCACCTAGGAGGATTACTCTCCAGGAAGCTGGAGCTCCAGATTTTACACTGCAGTCATATCAAGTGCATCATCCAACTCTGGCTGCAGATTTTAAGCTGAAGACTGCATTAATCAACTTGATGTCCAAGTTTCATGGCTTACCTGCTCAGGAGCCTATCAAGCACCTAAGGGATTTCCAGACAGCCTGTTCTACTGTAAGGCGTCATGGTACAAATGAAACTTCTATTCTGTTAACTGCCTTCCCGTTTTCTCTTGAGGGAAAGGTGAGGGAGTGGTACTACTCCCAACCTGAAGCAACTGTCACCAACTGGGATACGCTCAGGAGAGAATTCTCGGAAAAATACTTTCCAACTGAAGTTACAGACAGATTGAGGAAAGAGATCTCCTGCATTATTCAGGGAGAATCAGAGACTCTTTATGAGTACTGGGAGCGCTTTAAGAACCTTCTGGACGCGTGCCCCCACCACATGATTGACAGGTTAGTGTTGATCAGCTACTTCACTCAAGGCATGAAGCCTCGAGATAAAACTACACTAGATGGTGCTAGTAATGGTTCTCTGAAAAGTACAAGACCGCAGATGAAGCATGGCAATTGATCAATGACTTAGCTGATTCTACTAGGAACCACAGGCACAGGAACAGCCACTCAAAGACTGTTGCAGAGGTTTTCTCTAGCAGTGAGACTATTGCTCTTATATAGAGTATATGTGAAATGACCAACCTACTAAAGCAGATGCAATTGAATCAACAATAAACTCCGCCTTCCTCACCACAACAAAGCCAACAGTTAGTTTCCCAAAGAGTATGCGGAATCTGTGCTGATTATAGTCATTACACTGATGAGTGCACGCAGCTCCAATAAGAAGACAACACTATGGCAGCTACTCATAACTTCTACGACCGCCCGAATCAAGGATACAATCAACAAGGCGGCAACTACAACCAAGGTGGGAACTATAACCAAGGATGGCAGGATAACTCTAACCAGGGATGGAGGGATAATTCCAACCATGGTTGGAGGGACAACTATAACAGAGGAGGCAGAGACAACAATGAAAATCAGAGGTGGAATAACAACAACAGACAGTAGAATCAGAACCAGCCTTACAGAGCACATCACCTTAGGCAATCCCAAGGACCCCAGCACAATCAACAACAGACCCCTAAGATCACTTATCCTTCTTCCTCATCAAATGACGAGGTGCTTCATTCTCTTGCACAAGGACAACAAGACATGCCGACTATACTGAACTCTACTCTAAACGGTCTGAATGCCACTTTACAAGCTCTCGTCTCCCGAATAGATTCATTACCTGCTTCTACCAACCAGCCTTCAAGCTCCAGTGAAATTCCTTCTCAACCCTTACCCAACCCCAAGGGTGGCATCAATGCCATCACTTTGAGGTCCAGAACCACACTGCCAGAGAGGAATCAGGAGGAGCCAAGCCCACAAGAACATACCCCAGTTGAAGACTTAGTTGAAGAGGAAGAAGCTGAAGAGGAAGAGGAAGTACAAGACAATGTTGAAAAAGAAGTAGTTCAGCCAAGGAATGGAGCACCAAAGGATGCAGAGGCTACAAGTGGTGCCATTCCTATCCCATTTTCACACCTTGCAAGGAAGTCCAGGAAACAGATGGAACTTGATCCCAAAATGGTAGAAATTTTCAAAAAGGTTAAGGTAATTGTTCCCCTTTTTGATGTTATTTAACAAGTACCTAAATATGCAAAATTTCTGAAAGATTTATGCATACATAAAATTAAAATTAATGAATTAGAAACTATTTCTTTAGGTAGTTCTATATCTGCCTTAATGGGAGGTATACCTGAAAAATATAGTGACCCAGGTCCATGCATGGTTAACTATACCATTGGAGGTGTAATATTTTTTAACTGCATGTGTGATTTAGGAGCGTGTGTTAGTATAATGCCATTTTCTATATATGATGCTTTGAGGCTCCCTCCCTTAAAAAGGTCGGCATCTCGTTTTGTGTTAGCAGATAAGAGCATTATTACAGTAGTTGGAATTGCTGAAGATGTATTAGTGAGTATTAAGGGGCTCACATTTCCCATTAACTTCTATATCTTGGAAATGCCTCCTAATGACTCAGGAAGACCATCATCAATCCTGCTTGGAAGACCATTCCTGAAGACTTTGAAGTTCAAGCTGGATGCATTCTCAGGAACTTACTCCTTTGAGATAGATGGCAGAACAGTGAGTTTCAGTTAAAATGAAGCTATGAAGCACCCTCTGGAAGATCATTCTATCTTCCAGTGCGACATCATTGATGAAACTGTAGCTGAAGTTCACCAAGAAGAAGTAGAAGAAAAGCACATGGAACAAGGTTTAAGTGTGGAGACACCCTCTGAACACAGTGAGGACACTTTGCCATTATCACTAGCCCCGGATGATCCAGAGCCTAGCCATGAGTAGAAATTGGAATTGAAGCCCCTTCCTCCACACCTCAAGTATGCTTACCTTGAGGATAATCAGAAGTTTCCAGTTATCATTGCAAGGAAACTCACTTCCCAACAGGAGGAGCAACTGCTTAGTGTGTTGAAGAAACATAAGAAAGCAATTGGGTGGAGCTTGGCGGATATAGTAGGCATCAGCCCTCAAGTTTGTGAGCACATAATATATTTAGAAGAAGAATCAAAGCCTGTCCGTCAACCCCAAAGAAGATTGAATCCCACCATCTTAGAAGTTGTCAAGAAAGAAGTGACCAGGCTACTTGAAGCAGATATCATTTACCCTATCTTAGACAGTGAATGGGTCAGTCCAGTTAATGAGCGGATATTTTATACGCTTTTTGGGGTTAATTTCATATAGTTTTGAGTATGTTTTAGTTAGTTGATGGCGGCATTCATGAGAATCCGGAAAGTCTAAACCTTGTCTGTGGTATTCCGAGTAGGATTCAAGGATTGAATGACTGTGACGAGCTTCAAACTCCTAAAGGCTGGGCGTTAGTGACAGATGCAAAAGGATAGTAAATCCTATTCCAACTGGATCGAGAACCAACCGGTGATTAGCCGTGCTGTGACAAAGCGCGTGAGTGTAGTTTTCACTGGAAGGATGGAAGGTAACCATTGACAACGGTGATCCACCAACACACAGCTTGCCATAGGAGGACGTGCGTGCGTGAATTAGAAGACAGAGGATAGCAGAGATTCAGAAGACAAAGCATCTCCAAAACTCTAACATATTCTCCATTACTGCATAACAACTAACCTTTAATTTATGCTCTCTTGGTTATTCGCAATTCAACTGATAAACATAACTGACTTCTTGACTAAGATTTACAAGATAACCATAGATTGCTTCAAACCAACAATCTCCGTGGGATTCGACCCTTACTCACGTAAGGTATTATTTGGACGACCCAGTGCACTTGCTGGTAAGTGGTACGAGTTGTGAAAAGTGTGATTCACAATTCGTGCACCAAGTTTTTGGCGCCGTTGCCGGGGATTGTTCGTGTTTGAACAACTGACGGATTATTTTGTTGCTTAGATTAGGAAAATTTTTCTTTTTGGTTTAGAGTCTCTTATTATTGTTCTTGGTTAAAAATATCCTTCTTTAAAACAAGTGTTACATTTACTGCCCAATTGGCTAGAGCGTTAGTCTAAGCCCGTGGCAGTTTGGTACACTCTTTTTAAAACCTTTTTCATAAACATTATTTTCTCTATTAAATTTTGTGCCAAACTTTAAGTTTGGTGTTTTCTTGTTGATTTTTCAAAAAAAACAAATTTTCGAAAATTTATTTTGGTTTTCTAAAAAATTTTAAGTTTGGTGTTCTTCCTTCATGTTCTTGTGTTCTTGTGAGTCTTCAAAGTGTTCTTGGGTTTTCCTTGTGTCTTGATCTTAAAATTTTCAAGTTTGGTGTTCCTTAGTGTTTTTCCCTTAAAAATTTTCGAAAACAAGGAACATCAGATCTAAAAATTTTAAATCTTGTGCTATCTTATTGTTTTTTTCTCTCTCCTCTTTAAATTCAAAAATATTTTTTTCTCTCCAATTTTAAGCAATTTTTCGAAAATTTCCTTTAAAATTCAGATTATGGGCTTGCAGAAGGAGCTCAGATGTCTCTTGATTACTCAGCTGGTGGCTCTATCCACATGAGAAAGACAATTGAAGAGGCTCAAGAGCTCATTGATACAGTTGCCAAGAATCAGCATCTGTACCTAAGCAGTGACCCTTCCATGAAAGAAGAGGTTAAGACAGCAACTGCTGAACTCAGTCCTGTAAAACAAGCTGCTGAATTCAATCAGCAATTGGACTTTCTAACAAAGCAGTTAGCCGAATTCAAAGAAAGGTTACAAGAGACAAGGATGGCTAATATACATATGGAAGAACAGTTTAAGCAAACAAAGCAGCAGCTGTCAAGGCAATTAACAGAAGAATGCCAAGCAGTTCAATTAAGAAGTGGGAAGATATTAAATACCCCACCTCAAGGCATCAAAAAGCCAAGAAATGAGCAACCCACCAAAGATTCACCTGAGGACAGTAAGAGCCCAGGGAAAAATGATTCTGGCGCTAAAACGCCAGAAAAGTGGTGGAAGGCTGGCGCTGAACGCCCAGACCATGCCCAAAACTGGCGTTTAATGCCAGAAACAAGGCAGGATTGGCGTTCAACGCTAGAAATGGGCAAGAATCTGGCGTTGAACGCCCAAATAGGGCAAGATCTGGCGCTGAACGCCCAAAATGGGCACAGTTCTGGCGTTCAGACGCCAGGAGAAGACAAGGAGCTGGCGTCTAGTTTCACTCTAGCTTCTAACTCTGGCACTCAATCGCCAGTGAGGGATCAGACACACACAAATGCTGATAACAACCCCTCCAAAAAGGCTTCTTCAACCACTTCTGTAGGCAATAAACCTACAGCAACTAAGGTTGAAGAATATAAAGCCAAGATACTTTATCCTCAGCTCTTGGGTGGTCCATAGGTGACCTTAAGGGCATAAGCCCAGCTAGATGCATGCACAAAATCCTATTGGAGGATAATGCCGAACCAGTGGTTCAACCACAGAGGCGGCTAAATCCAGCCATGAAGGAAGTGGTGCAGAAAGAGGTCACCAAAATACTAGAGGCTGAGATTATTTATCCTATTTCTGATAGCCCCTGGGTGAGCCCTGTCCAAGTCGTCCCAAAAAAGGGAGGCATGACAGTGATTCATAATGAAAAAAAATGAACTGGTTCCTACAAGAACAGTTACAGGGTGGCGCATGT
>NC_029792.2:42926904-42927655 GCF_000816755.2 Arachis ipaensis
TACAGAAGGATGCCATTTGGGCTATGTAATGCGCCTTCAACCTTCCAGAGATGCATGCTCTCTCTTTTCTCTGATATGGTGGAAAAATTTCTGGAAGTCTTCATGGATGACTTCTCAGTATATGGAGACTCATTCAGCTCCTATCTTGATCACCTGAAACTTGTTCTGAAAAGATGCCAAGAGACTAACCTAGTTTTAAACTTGGAAAAGTGTCACTTCATGGCAACTGAAGGAATTGTTCTTGGGCATAAAATCTCAAACAAGGGAATAGAGGTGGATCAAGCAAAAATAGAGGTAATTGAAAAATTACCACCACCTGCCAATGTTAAGGCAATCAGAAGCTTTCTGGGGCATGCAGGATTCTATAGGAGGTTTATAAAGGATTTCTCAAAAATCGCAAAACCTCTAAGCAATCTGCTAGCTGCTGACACGCCATTTGTGTTTGACACAGAGTGCCTGCAGGCGTTTGAAATGCTGAAAGCTAAGCTGGTCACCGCACCAGTTATTTCTGCACCAGACTGGACACTACCATTTGAGCTAATGTGTGATGCCAGTGATCACGCCATTGGTGCAGTGCTTGGAGGCCATTTCGGAGGTGAGCGAACAGCCACCAAGGTCCTCCAATGTAGCTTCTATTGGCCCACACTCTATAAAGATTCTAGAGAGTTTGTACGTAACTGTGACAGTTGTCAAAGAGCTGGTAATCTGCCTCATGGTTATGCCATGCCTCAACAAGGAATCTTGGAAATTG
>NC_029792.2:42927698-42928039 GCF_000816755.2 Arachis ipaensis
TCATTGTCAATGGACAGAGAATCAAGCATTATCTTGAAGGCAACATTGAGCAAGAATGCTCAAGGCTGAAGCTAGATTAAATGCTCAGCAAGGTCCAGCTAAGGACATTAAAGAAGCGCTTGTTGGGAGGCAACCCAATTTTTATTTATTTTCATGGTTTTTCATGTTTTATTAGGTTCATGATCATGTGGAGTCACAAAATAAATATTAAAAATTGAAAACGGAATCAAAAATAGCAGAAGAAGAATCACACCCTGGAGGAAGCACCTGTCTGGCGTTCAACGCCAGAACAGAGCATGGTTCTGGCGCTGAACGCCCAAAATGGGCAACATCCTGGCGCT
>NC_029792.2:42928060-42947092 GCF_000816755.2 Arachis ipaensis
ACTGAAATAGGAGAATCAATAACACTATCTGAATTCTAAGTTCCTATAGATGCCAATCACTCTGAGCTTCAATGGATAAAGTGAGATGCCAAAACTGTTCAGAAGCAAAAAAGCTACTAGTCCCGCTCATCTAATTAGAGTCTGAGCTCCACTCAAAAACTCTGAGATATTATTACTTCTCAACCTATTAGTCTTCTATTTTATTTGTCTAGTTGCTTGAGGACAAGCAACAGTTTAAGTTTGGTGTTGTGATGAGCGGATATTTTATACGCTTTTTGGGGTTAATTTCATATAGTTTTGAGTATGTTTTAGTTAGTTTTTAGTATATTTTCATTAGTTTTTAGGAAAAATTCATATTTCTGGACTTTACTATGAGTTGTGTATTTTTCTGTAATTTCAGGTATTTTTTTTGGCTGAAATTGAAGGAGCTGAGCAAAAATCTGATTCAGGCTGAAAAAGGACTGCTGATGCTGTTGGATTCTGACCTCCCTGCACTCAAAGTGGATTTTCTGGAGCTACAAAACTCGAAATGGCATGCTTCCAATTGCGTTGGAAAGTAGACATCCAGGGTTTTCCATCAATATATAATAGTTTATACTTTGCACAAGGATAGACGACGTAAAATGGCGTTCAACGCCAGTTCTCTGCCCAATTCTGGCGTCTAGCGCCAGAAAAGGATCAAAAGCTGGAGTTGAACGCCCAAACTGGCACAAAAACTGGCGTTCAACTCCACAAATGGCCTCTACACGTGGATTACTTAATTCTCAGCCCAGTACACACCTAGTGGGCCCCAGAAGTGGATCTCTGCATCATCCATCATAGTTTACTCATTTGTTGTAAACCTAGGCTACGAGTTTAGTATTTAAACAACTTTTAGAGACTTATTTTGCACCTGATAACATTTTAGATCTAAACATTGTATTCTCTGACGGCATGAGTCTCTAAACCCCATTGTTGGGGGTGAGGAGCTCTGTTGTGTCTCGATGAATTAATGCAAGTATTTCTGTTTTCCATTCAAACACGCTTGTTCCTATCTAAGATGTTCATTCGCGCTTAACTGTGATGGAGGTGATGATCTGTGATACTCATCACCTTCCTTAAATCATGAACGTGTGCCTGACAACCACCTCCGTTCTATATACGATTGAATGAGTATCTCTTAGATTCCTTAATCAGAATCTCCGTGGTATAAGCTAGAACTGATGGCGGCATTCATGAGAATCCGGAAAGTCTAAACCTTGTCTGTGGTATTCCGAGTAGGATTCAAGGATTGAATGACTGTGACGAGCTTCAAACTCCTGAAGGCTGGGCGTTAGTGACAGACGCAAAAGGATAGTAAATCCTATTCCAACTGGATCGAGAACCAACCGGTGATTAGCCGTGCTGTGACAGAGCGCGTGAGCGTAGTTTTCACTGGAAGGATGGAAGGTAACCATTGACAACGGTGATCCACCAACACACAGCTTGCCATAGGAGGACGTGCGTGCATGAATTAGAAGACAGAGGATAGCAGAGATTCAGAAGACAAAGCATCTCCAAAACTCCAACATATTCTCCATTACTGCATAACAAGTAACCTTTAATTTATGCTCTCTTGGTTATTCACAATTCAACTGATAAACATAACTGACTTCCTGACTAAGATTTTCAAGATAACCATAGATTGCTTCAAACCAACAATCTCCGTGGGATTCGACCCTTACTCACGTAAGGTATTACTTGGACGACCCAGTGCACTTGCTGGTAAGTGGTACGAGTTGTGAAAAGTGTGATTCACAATTCGTGCACCACCAGTACAAGTGGTGCCCAAGAAGTCTGGAGTCTTAACAGTAAAGAATGAGCATGGAAAGCTCCTGACAACTAGAGTGCAGAATTCATGGAGGGTTTGCATTGACTATAGGCGTCTCAACCAAGCTACTCGCAAGGATCACTACCCCTTGCCATTTATTGATCAGATGCTTGATCGCCTGTCAGGTAAATCCCATTACTGCTCTTTAGATGGTTATACAGGCTATTTTCAAATTCATATAACTCCTGAAGATCAAGAAAAGACTACTTTTACATGTCTCTTTGGAACGTATGCATATAAAAGGATGCCTTTTGGCTTATGTAATGCACCGGCTACTTTCCAAAGATGCATGATGAGTATCTTTTCAGATCTTATTGAGAACTGTATGGAAGTTTTCGTGGATGATTTTAGCGTTTACGGTGATTCCTTTAACCTTTGCTTGGATAGTTTAGCTAGAGTATTAGACATGTGTGTTAGTTCAAACCTTATATTGAATTTTGAAAAATATCACTTTATGGTAAAACAAGGGATTGTTCTAGGATATGTTGTTTCTAATACTGGTATTTTTGTAGATCCAACAAAGGTGGATGTCATTTCTAGTTTACCTTACCCCTTCTCAGTGAGAGAAGTCCGTTCGTTCCTTGGCCATGCAGGTTTCTACAGGAGATTCATTAAGGACTTCAATAAGGTAGCATTACCTTAATCCAGACTGTTGCAGAAAGATATTGAGTTCGAGTTCAGTGAGGATTGCATGCAAGCATTTGATAAGCTGAAGATCGCCCTGAATCAAGCTCCAATCGTGAGAGGACCAGACTGGAGCCAGCCATTTGAGATTATGTGTGATGCCTTCAACCATGCAGTAAGAGCGGCGCTGGCTCAGCGCGAAGGTAAGGATCCTTTCGTAATTGCTTATGCATCTAAGACCTTAGACGCTGCTCAGTCTAATTACACTACTACTGAAAAAGAGCTTCTAGCTATTGTTTTTGATTTGGATAAATTCCGAGTCTATTTACTTAGTACTAAGGTAGTAGTGTACTCAGACCATGCAGTACTAAAGTATTTATTAGCTTAAAAAGAGTCCAAACCAAGGCTAATACGTTGGATACTGCTACTGCAAGAATTTGATTTAGAAATTAAGGATAGGAGTGGTTCTTAGAATTTAGTCGCAGACCACTTGAGTCGCCTTGAGCACATTAAGGATGACTCTGCTCCTATCAATGATGCTTTTCCATTTGATAGCTTGCATACAGTATCTGAAGTAGTTCTTTGGTATGCACCTGTAGCTAATTATCTAGTTAGCCATACTTTCCCTCCCAACTTTACTAAGCATCAAAGGGACAAGCTGAAAAGTGAGTCTAAATATTATATATGGGATGATCCATATTTATGGAGGTGTCGAGCTGACCAGGTAATTAGAAGGTGTGTACCTCAAACAGAATTCCAGTCCATTTTAGAGGCCTGCCACTCTTCTGAGAGTGGAGGACATTTTGGCCCTCAAAGAACAGCTAGAAAAATCTTAGACTGTGGATTCTGGTGGCCTACTCTTTTTAAAGATGCTGCTGTTTTTTGTAAATCTTGTTCCCCATGCCAAAGGTTTGGTAATATATATATAAGAGGGATGAGATTCCTCAACAGATTATGCTTTTCTGTGAAATTTTTTATGTTTGGGGCATTGACTTCATAGGTCCATTTCCAAACTCTAATGGTTACCTTTATATATTGTTAGCTGTCGATTATGTCTCTAAATGGGTGGAAGCAATTCCTACCCATACTGATGATGCTAACACTATTGTTTCCTTTGTTAGAAACCATATTATCTGTCTCTTTGGATCACCACGAGCAATCGTGAGTGATCAAGGCACTCACTTTTGTAACATGAGACTAACAGGATTACTGAAGAAGCATGGGATAGTTCACAAAGTAGCAACAGCTTATCACCCCCAGACCAATGGACAAGCAGAAGTATCTAACAGAGAAATAAAGCGTATTCTGGAGAAGATAGTAAAGCCTCATAGGAAGGACTGGAGTGCTAGGCTACAAGATGCGCTTTGGGCATATCGAACAGCATACAAGACACCCATTGGGATGAGCCCCTTCTGCTTAGTGTACGGAAAGGCTTGCCACCTTCCAGTAGAGGTGGAACACAAGGCTTTCTGGGCTGTGAGGGAGTGCAACATGAATTTTGAGGTGGTGCTGAAAGGAAGCTGTAACTAGCTGAATTAGAGAACCTTCGCCTAGAAGCATATGACAACTCCAGGCGATACAAAGAGAATATGAAGGTTGTCCATGACAAGCACATAAAAAGGAGAGAATTCAGACCAGGGGAGTTAGTTCTTCTTTATAACTCCAGACTGAGGCTTATGCCAGGAAAACTAAGATCAAGATGGGAAGGTCCCTACAGAGTAGAAAAGGCAGAGCCATACGAAATTTTTCACCTGCGTCGTCCTTCTAGCTCCAAATTCATTACGGTCAATGGACATCGCCTAAAGCTTTATCATGGAGAAAAGATTAAGAATCACAAAGAACTAGAGGTCTTCCTCTTGGAAGACCCACCAACAGAAGCAGAATGAGCTTGAAGAACGTCTAACTTAAGGACGTAAAAGCAAAGTGCTAGGTGGGAGACAACCCACCATGGTATGATCGTTCCGTTTCAGTATTAGTTTTATTTTATTTTATTTCACTTTATTTTTCTTAGTGACTCTTGTCATAATCTCTGCATATAGTATGCATTTACATTTGCATTCTACATAAAAAAAAGGAAGCACGCGACGCGCGAGCGTCGCTGATGCGTCTGCATCATATGTGCATTCGAAACAAGAAGAAAAGAAGCAGAGAGTTACGCGGGAGCGTGGCTGGAGGCGTGCCTTAGGTACAAACACACCCACACGAACGCGTCCCTGACGCGTTCGCGTCACTTGAAAAACCAACCTCCGACGCGTACGCGTCACCCAAGCGCACGCGTGACCCTGCAAAATCAACGTAAAGAGGTGTATGGCAGAGAGTTATGATGGAGTGGGGCTGGAATGGTGCTGGAAGCACAAGCCCTATCACGCGAATGCGTGCCCCACGCGTCCGCGTCATTTTTCAAAAAGAAGCCATTCACGCGTGCGCGTCACTCACGCGCATGCATCACCCTAATTTTTGGCAATGTGCGTATAAAACAGAGAGTTGTGCGTGCGCGAGGCTGCACTCGCGCCAAGAGCACAAATCAGGTCACGCGTACGCGTCACCCACGCATACGCGTCACTTGAAAATATCACAAAACACGCGACCGCGTGCACCACGCATCCGCGTCGCCTGCGCCGCACAGTTTATCCAGATCAGTACCATCATTCTTATCTTTTCTTCCCCAATCCTAATTTTACTCCTCCCTTCTTATTTCTTTCTTCTTCCTTCTTTCTTCTTTATTCCTTCTCACTTTTTACTTTCTCCCTCCTTCTCTTTCACATTCATTATCAAGGTTCTTTTCTTTTCTTCTTCCCCTTTTTACTTTTTCATTATTATTTTTATTTATGTTTTCTTCTTCTTTTTCCTTTTACTTTCATTATCTATGTTTTCTTTTTTCTTTCTTTTTCTTTTTGCATCCTTTTAATTGGTATTAGAAATTTATTTGGGTGATTGTGTTCTTCTATATTTTTGCTTGTGAGTTATTAAGGAATTGTTTGAAAATTGTCAATAATTATTTTTGGGTTGTTTGCATGTTCAAATTCAATACTTTCAATAACATATTTACCATGCATACTAAGTGTTTGTGAAAAAGCCCGTATGGTATTGTGCATATCTAAATTATTCTACTCTTCTACTCTAATGCCTGTTTTTCACAAAAACCCTTTTTAAATATTATTGATTGAATATAATTGTCAATACAAACAAGTTGTTATTTTGAAACACTTGATAATCAAATTGGACATTTAATGCTTGATCTATGCTACTCATGCCTTTGCCAGCATGCTAATAAACATCTTGCATCTACTTGCCATAACATGCACTTGCTATATTTCCATTGATGAACTTCTCACATGTAGTCGCGACCATGTGTTAACGACATCCTTCTTTACCATGCATTGATTATCACTTGTACCATCTTCTTCCTTGCTCTAACCCTTAGCTTTAAAAGTTACTTTCTTTTTCCCTTTTCAGGATGGCCACCAAGAAAAGTAAAGAGAAAGCCACTCCCAAACCACCGGCAAGGAAAGGAACAAAAAGAGCACTAGCTGCGGAACCTTCTTCAACAGTAAAGCCCTCAACAAAAAGAATCAAGAGGATCATCAAGGTCGATGAAAAAGAGAAAGCCTTTCCAGCAAAGGACACTGCGCGGTTAATAACTGTTACTGTGAGCAGATGTTCCCCATCCTGGCTGAGAGGAACTATAATAATGAGTACCTACTCATCTTCCCGACCCACATTGTTGAATTTGTTGAGCCCCGCATTGAGCGAAGACAATGGGGATTCCTACGGAGACAGCCACGGCAGGTCAATCTCTCACGGGTAGTTGAATTCTACTCAAACTTTCACATGCCATCCCTGCAGTCTGTCTATGTCCGTCAGAAGCAAGTCCCCATAACTGAAGAAGCCATTCAGCGAGCTTTAGATCTTTCGTCTGCTCCAGAAGGATTGGACACATTCCAAAAAGCCTCTTTCAAGCACCAGACATACCAATTTGACTGGGATGCCATTCTCAGAGTTATAGCACAACCTGGCAGTAGATGAATCTATGGATACCATCGATCCCGACCTAAGGGAATATTGGCTTCAGCACTCACCTTGGAGACTCGAGTATGGACACAGATCATGTTCCATTACGTCTTTTCGAGCACTCACGAGTCCTCCTTCACTACAGATATGGCTATTTTACTTTGGTGTATCCTTACAGACCAGCCTCTCAATTTACCAAGACACATCCAGAATGCTTTGGGACACATACAGATTGCGGGCAACCTACCTTTTCCCGCCTTGGTTTCAGATCTAGTCTTAGCAGCCAGAGTCTCCTACAGAGCTGGGGACACCAAGGCCATGATTCCATGGGATGATCAGTACATCCCTAACGGGAAGTATATCAGACCTCTAGCAGCCACTATCAACCGGAGCACAGAACCAGTGGAAGATATCTCTTCTCCTTCCACATCACAAGTACCTTCAACAAACCAACTGCTCCATCAAATACTTGAGAAATTAGACCGGCTTGACCGGCAAGGAAAGCGAAGAGAGCGCCGTAACAAGCGCAGATTTACATACCTCAAGGAGCTACTTGTTGGTAACCACCCACCTGAAGAAGACCCAGACACCCCGGACTCCACTTCATTTACCAGCACAGGGAGCCATGACGGTTCCAATTATGGAGATGCTGCTACCAGCCCCCCTTTGTTCCTGACTGATAGCACCGAGGACGGTGCCAAGCTTTAAGTGTGGGGAGGTCGGTCAGTACTTGACTTCCGGAGGTAATTTCTCTTTCTTAACACTAATAAATTAGTAATTTTTCTTTTGTTAGGATAAGATAGATTGCATAGTAATAGGTAATTGCATGCATGTTCTATTTGGTTGAAAAATAATATGTTTCATTTCAAGACTTTATTTTGAAAAATTTTCACTAATTTAAATAAGAATTTTTTGTGATAAACTTGTTTGAAGATTGTATTTGGAACATGAATTATAGCAAAGAACACACAACCCGTGAGACTTGAGCTTAATTACATGGTTACACTATTTAACCATAAAAATTTTATTCTTGTGTGTTTGCTTCTCTATGACTGTAATCTATATTTTGTTCCATCCTATATGTCCAATGTTTAATGTGTTATATGCATGCATATGATTGAGGCCATTAATTGATTATTAGCTCACTTATCCCAAATAGCCTACCCTTTCCATTTACCTTTGTTAGCCACTTTGAACCTTTTTAATCTCCATTTGTTCTATATTTTATCACATCACTAGCCTTAAGCGGAAAAATAAGTAATCACCCCAAATTGAATCCTTGGTTAGCTTAAGATAGAGATTATGTACCAACTAAGTGTGGAAAAACTGTGGGAACATGTGTTAATAAGAGAATGTGTTAAAATTGACAAATTATTTGAAATTTGGGTGCATGCTCATGTGAAACCAAAATAATTAAAATACCATGTGCATTGATATGTTATGTTTACTTTTATATTTTTAATCAATAGAAAAAAATACAAAAAAAAAGAAAATATATATATATATATATATATTAAATAAATAAATAAGGGAATAAAATTATCCCAATGCTAAGTTCAATAAAAGATCAATGCATATGTGGTGAAACTAAAGAAATATTTGGTACATGAGTATGTGATACAAAAGTGGGAATTATGGGTAGCTAGGCATGATCTTAGAATTACATAGAGAGTGTGTGTGTGTGTGTTAGGTGAGAACTTAGGTTAATCAAAGATTCATATTTTAGCTCACTTGGCCATACATGTACCCTTACCTTTACCTTAGCCCCATTACAACCTTGAAAAGACCTCATGATGTTTGTATTGGTATACTAAATATTTGTTGATTGGTTAGATGAAGAATAAAGTTTAGAAAGCATGATTAGAGAAGAGTAGAGTGATTAACCCCATACACTTGAGTGATTAGAGTGCATATACACCATCAGTGAGGGTTCAATGCTTGATTCTATGTTCCCTGCTTTCATGAGCTGGCTTCTTACAAGTTTACTTCTCTTTATTGTGTGATTTAAATTAGTGGAGTCTGATCTATTTTTGTCTTGAAGAACTTGTTTACTTTTAACCAAGTAGGTAGAAGTATTTTTGCATTTAGTTACATTCATATAGATAGGTCGCATTTCATAAGTTTTACCATTCCCCTTCACTTTCTTATAGCTTCTCTTGAGCTTAGCATGAGGACATGCTAATGTTTAAGTATGGGAAGATTGATAAACCACTATTTTATGGTTTATCTTATGCTCAATTGAGTGGTTTATATCAATTCTTTACTCACTTATTCATATGATTTGCATGATTTTACATTTTTCCTTCCTGATTTTGTGCTATGATTGAAAACATGCTTCTTTGCCCTTAAATTTCCTATGTTTAATCCTCTCTTATTACCATTCGATACCATGATATGTGTGTTAAGTGATTTCAGGGTTTATAGGGCAGGAATGACTTAGAGGATGGAAAGGAAGCATGCTAAAGTGGAAGGAATACAAGAAGTTGAAGAAATTGCTAAGCTGTCAAGCCTGACCTCTTCGCACTCAAACGGTCATAACTTGAGCTAAAGAGGTCCAAATGAGGCGGTTCTAGTTGCGTTGGAAAGATAACATCTGGGGCTTCAAAATGATATACAATTTACCATAGTTTTTCTGAAGATAAGTGATGCGCATGCGTGATTCCACACACGCGTGTGGATCTACACAAAACCAGCGACCTGCACGTATTTGAATTCGCCCACAGCGATTTCTGTGCTGTTTCTAGCCCAGTTCTCGGCACAAAAAACACATATTAGAGGCTATAAAGTGGAAGAATCTATTCATTCAATCACACAACTTTCACAATTTTAGGTTTTAGATGTAGTTTTAGAGAGAGAGAGAGAGAGAGGCTCTCTCCTCTCTCTTAGGTTTTAGGATTTAGGATTTAGGATTTCTCTTAATTTTAGGACTGCTTCTTCTCAATTCCAAGTTCAATATTCTTTTAAATTATTAATGCAAAGAGTACTTTTTCATTTAATTTTATTGTTTATTTAATTGCTTCCAATTTATTTCAATTATCATCTCTCTTTTCTATTCCAAACTCCCAACAACGAAGATGGTATGCAAGATGGCAAAGTAGACTCCCAAATTGATATGGGGGTTGATTAAGAGGAGACACTTGAGTTGGAATACTCAAGTGGATAGTTAAATTAGAAGTTGTTGGCTAATTCTCTATTTACTAACGCTAGACTTTCCCAAGGGAGAGGACTAAGATTTGCGAATAAGAGTTAGCTCAATCACTTGACTTTCCTTTATTTAGTAAGGGTTAACTAAGTGAAAATAACAACCTCTTTATACTACACTTGAGAGAATTCCAACAAGGATAGAACTTCCAATTAATCATTCTTCCATTCAAGGCTTTTTAATTAGAATATATAAATCTCTTTTAATTTTCATTGCATTAATTTACAATTATTTATTTCTGTTATTCAACTCTTAAAATTTCTCAGAAAACAAAAACCCATAACCAATAATAAGTACACCTCCCTGCAATTCCTTGAGAAGACGACCCGAGGTTTCAATACTTCGGTTATAAATTTTATTGGGGTTGCTTTAGTGACAAACAATTTTTTTGTACGAAAGGTTTCTTTGTTGGTTTAGAAACTATACTTACAACGCGATTACTTTTGTGAAATTCTAAATTAGCAGAAATCAGTTCATCACTTGTCTTTGGAGATGAAGGCCCAAAACTGGCATTCAACGCCAGCCATCTACCCATTTTTTGGCGTTGGACGCCCAAAAGGGAGCAGCTGGCGTCCAACGCCCAAAGAGGTGTCCCAAGTAGGCGTTCAATGCCCAAGAAGCCTACTAGCACGTTTGGAGACACCCTTAGCTCAGCCCAAACACTCACCAAGTGGGCCCCAGAAGTGGATTTTCGCACTACAAGCCTAAGCCTATCACATTTCTGTAATCCTTATTTATTAGACTAGTATATATAGGAGGAGATCACCCTTGTTTTAGGATCTTCGACCACCATAGAACATTTTTCATATTTTCGAGTTTCATTGTACAGTATGAGACACTAAACATCCTAGTTTAAGGTTCAGAGCTCTGCTGAGTTTTATGGATTAATAAAAGTACTACTGTTCTATTTCAATTCGTGCTTGATTCTCTCCTAAAATATATCTTCGTTCTTCAACCTTATGAATGAGTTGAACCATCATAAGTTATCTCTATTCTACATGGGTTCAGTGAGTGTCTTTCATCGGATATCAATAAACCACTAGCTTGAGGATACATCTCTTAGACAGCTAATCCACAACTTCGTTGGGAACTTCTCGAGACATCAGTTTAGCCGAGGTATGGGGAGATTAGGGTCTTTGTGGTAAAGGCTAGAACCAAGGCGTAGAATTCTCTGATCCGGAAGATTCGACCTTGTCTGTGGAGTTTTGAGTAGGATCACCAAGGGAATGAACTGCAGGAGCTTCACCCTCATTCAGACTGGATGCGCACTAAACCTGGCGTTCAGCCTAGAGGAAGATTGGCGGCCTCTCAACCGGCGTCGATCACATACAGCCTGCTATAGAAGAAATCATTCACAATTGGAGTAGATAGTAAGAAAGTATTGATCCAGAAGAACAAAGCATCTCTGAAGTCTTAACAATCTTCTTATCATTAGATTCACAACCACTGAGTAACGTTATCTTTATTTTACTTTTATGCGCTTAAACTACACAACTTTTCTATCCGCCTGACTAAAATTTACAAGCCGACAGTCCTCGTGGGATCGACCCTGACTCACCTCAGGTATTACTTGGACGATGCAGTACACTTGTTGGTTTTGTTGTGCGAAGTTAAATTCTGCGCACCAAGTTTTTGGCGCCGTTGCCGGGGATTGTTCGAGTTTGAACAAACTAACGGATTATCTTGTTGTTTAGATTAGGTATTGTTTTTAATTTTGTTTGTGTCTTTTATTTTCTTTTTCGAAAAAAATAAAAAAAATTTTCAAAAATCTTTTCCTTTCTTTATTAATCTTTATCTTTTGTTTGAGTCTTTTGTTCTTGTTCTTGTTAGAGTTTGAACTTTCTTGAGTCTTTTTCCAAAAATTTTCAAAAATAGTGTCTTTTGTTTGAGTTTAGTGTCAAATCTTAAGTTTGGTGTCCATTGCATGCTTGACGAACTAAACTCTCGCGTGGTCTAGAATTTTCACAATTAAGTTCTCGTTGCAAGTATAGCTTCTAGACCGACAAGAAATCCTTTCATGCAAAAGTTTTGGTTGTCACAAGTAACAAACCCCTAATAAAATTGATAACCGAAGTATTTAAACCTCGGGTCGTCTATCAAGGAATTGCAAGGAGGTGTTCTTATTATTGGTTATGAGTTGTGTAAATTGGGGTTTTAGATTAAGAGATAAGAAAAGTGAATTGCGAAGGAAACTAACTAATAATTATAAAAGTCTCTTGGCAAGGAATGAAAATTGGAAGTTCTATCCTTATTATCGCCCTCAATAGTGATGAAAATTGTTGGTTGCAAGCACTTAGTTAACCCTCTAATTACGAAGGAAAGTCAAGTGTATGAATCAGTTTGATTCCTCAAGTCCTAGTCAACTCCTAAGGAAAGACTAGCTTTAGTGGAATCCAAACCAATTAGCAACCTTCAATTGTCAATCAACTAAGGAGTTTGATAACTTAAGTGTCACCAATTACTCAACCAAAGCCAAGAGGAGAAAATCTATTCGAATAAAAATGCCTTGACTAGGAGAAGATTAATTGGAAGTTCCATTCTTATTGGAATTTCTCAAGAGTAATGGTAAAAGATTATTGTTATTACTTAGTTAACCCTTACCGAATAAGGGAAAGTCAAGTACATGAACCAACGTCTGTCACGAGTCCTAGTCCTCTCCCTTGGGAAGGTCTAGCGTTAGTGATCAGAAGGCCAGTCTACAACTTTCAATTACCACCAGGCTCTTGAGTATTCCAACTCAAGGGTCTCCTATTAATCAACTCTCAAGTCAAGTTGGAAGTCTACTCTACTAACATGAATGCCATTACACCATATAAAGGGAGTAAAAAGGGAACATGGTAATTAAAATTCAATTGGAAACAATTGAACAAATAATAGATTTAAATGGAAAAGTACTCTTTGCATTAACAATCCATGAAAATAATCCAATTATAACTCTGAACAAAGTAAATAGGAATTAAAAGAGTAAGGAAACAGAAAACAAACTAGAATGATAAAGTCTTCAATGGAGGTAGTAACTCTGTAATATCCAACTCAAAAGTATAAAACTAGGAATCCTAGATCCTAGAGAGAGGAGAGAGCCTCTCCCTCTAAAACCTATATCTAAAACCTAAAATTATGTGAATGAAAAAGTGTCTGATGATTCCTCCACTCTGTAGCCTCTAATATGTGTTTTCTGGGCCGAAAACTGGATAAAAAATAGCCCAGAAATCGCTGGTTGCGAATCTTAATACGCTAGTTTTCCGTCAATGCGATGCATGCGTGTGATATGACGCGTTCGCATCGCCTAGCTGTATGGACACTATGACAAATTATATATCATTTCAAAGCCCCAGATGTTAGCTTTCCAACACAACTGAAACCGCCTCATTTGGACCTCTGCAGCTTAAGTTATGACCGTTTGAGTGCAAAGAGGTCAGGGCTGACAGCTTTGCAGTTCCTTCAATTTCTTGTATTCTTTCCACTTTTGTATGCTTCCTTTCCATCCTCCAAGCCATTCCTGCCCTGTAATCCCTGAAATCACTTAACGCACATATCATGTCATCGAATGGTAATAAGAGAGGATTAATATTAGCAAATATAAGGCCAAAGAAGCATGTTTTCAATCATAGCACAAAATCAGGAAGGAAAACGTAAAACATGCGAATTGTATGAATAAGTGTGAGAATAATGGATAAAATCCACTAGATTAAGCACAGGATAAACCCTAAAAATGGAGTTTATCAATGCTCTTTAATTGCTTTGAATTTTTCGAGTTTGTTCTTGGTGTTCTTCTTGGTCTTCGAGTTGTTCTTGTTTTTTCCTCTTGTTTTGATCTTTAAAATTTTAAGTCTGGTATCTTTAGGTGTTTTTCTTTCAAATTTTTGAAACTTAGTGTCTTTAGATCTAAAACTTTTTAAGTTTGGTGTCATTTAGTTGTTTTTCTTTTTTTTCGTTAATTAAAAAAAATAAAAAATATCTTTTCTATCTTTTTACTTTAATTTTCGAAAATTTCAACAAAAATTTCAAATTTTAAATTCAAAATCATTATCTTATCTTATCTTAATTTCAAATCTTTTCAAAAAACATATCTTTTTCAAATCACTATCTTATCTTTTTATCTTTCTTTAAAATTCAAAAATCTTATCTTATCTTATTCAAATTTTAAAATTCAATTTCAAAATTTAAAATTTAAAATTTCAAGTTTCAAAATCAAATCTTTTTTAAAAATCAAATTTCAAATCTTATCTCTTTCAAATCTTTTTCAAATCTTTTCAAATTCTTATCTTATCTTTTCTAATTTCAAATTTCAAAATCAAATCTTTTTCAAATCTTTTCAATTTCTATCTTATCTTTTCTAATCTTCTATCTTATCTTAATTTCAAATCTTTCTTAATTAGTTACTTGTTTTCTCTTTCTTCTTTTTCAAAACTCCCTAACTAATTATTCTCTCTCCTTTTTTTCGACATTCATCATTCAATTTTCAAATCTTTTTAATTAATTAAGCTTCTATTTTTGAATTTCATTAATAAATAAAAATAGAAACAAAAATATTTTAATTATAGCTTCCTTCATCTTCTTAATTTTTGAATTCTTCTTCTCTTCTCTCTATCTCCATTCTTTTTTTTCTTTGCATCTCGCAGAGAGTCCTCTGTTCTTAAACATAGAGCTCCCATTCTTCTTTCTTTCTTTGCTTTCTTTTCTTGTTTATGAGCAGGAATAGGGATAAAGAACCTCTCTTAAATCCTGAACCTGAACCTGAGAAGACTCTAAGGAGGTATTTACAACAAGCTAAAGCACAATACTCTGGAAGAAACCTCACATAGATTTTTGAACAAAAAGCTGAAAACATGACAGCCGAGCCTAATAATGAAGGAGATGCAAGAAAGGTTTTTGGTGACTACACCATACCAACTTCTAATTTCTATGGAAGAAGTATCTCCATACCTGCCATTAGAGCAAACAACTTTGAGCTTAAGCCTCAATTAGTCACTCTAATGCAACAGAATTGCAAATTCTATGGACTTCCACTAGAAGATTCACATCAGTTTCTAGCTGAATTTTTGCAAATCTGTGATACTGTTAAGACCAATGGAGTGGATCCTGAGGTCTACAGACTTATGCTCTTTCCATTTGCGGTTAGAGACAGAGCTAGGATATGGTTGGACTCTCAACCTAAAGAAAGCCTAGACTCTTAGGAAAAATTGGTCAATGCATTCTTGGCCAAGTTCTTTCCACCTCAGAAGATGAGCAAAATCAGAGTAGAAGTTCAATTCTTCAAACAAAAAGAAGGTGAATCCCTCTATGAAGCTTGGGAAAGATATAAACAACTGATCAGAAGATGTCTTTCTGGCATGCTCTCAGAATGGTCTATCTTAGGCATCTTCTATGATGGTCTCTCTGAGATGTCCAAAATATCATTGGACAGTTTAGCTGGAGGATCACTCCACTTGAAGAAAATGCCTGCAAAAATAAGAGAACTCATTGTGATGGTTGCAGAAAACCTATGAAAGGAAACCCTGTGAACAATGGGGTAGTGATAAACCACTATTTCATGGTTTATCTTGTGCTCAATTGAGTGGTTTTTATCTACTCTTTACCCACTTATTCATACTATTTGCATGGTTTTATATTTCCTTCCTAATTATGTGTTTTGATGGAAAACATGCTTCTTTGATCTTATATTTGCTTATTATTAATCCTCTCTTATTACCATTAGATGCCTTGATATGTGTGTTAAGTGATTTCAGAGATTACAGGGCATGAATGGCTCAGAGGATAGAAAGGAAGCATGCAAAAGTGGAAGGAATACAAGAAGTTGGAGAAATTGCTAAGCTGTCCAACCTGACCTCTTCGCACTCAAACAGCTATAACTTTAGCTACAGAGGTCCAAACGACGCGGTGACAGTTGCGTTGGAAAGCTAATGTTCGGGGCTTCGATTTGATTAATAATATGCTATAGTTCCCCTGACGCTAGGCGACGCGACCGCGTGATCCATGCGGCCGCGTCGCAGTGACGAAAATCAACGCAGTTGAATTCGAGACCAGCGAATTCTGGGCTGTTTCTGACCCAGTTTGCGGCCCAAAAAACATAGATTAGAAGCTATAAAGTGGGAAAATGCATCAATTCATAGGAGGCTTTTCATAATTCACAATTTTAGGAGTAGATGTAGTTTTTAGAGAGAGAGAGGTTCTCTCCTCTCTCTTAGGATTAGGATTTAGGACTTCTCTTAGTTTTAGGAGTAACTCTCAATCCCAGGTTCTTTATTTTTATTTATTTTCCCAATTTAGTTTATGAACTGTTCCAGATTACTTGAATTAATGTTATTTGAGGTATTTCAGTTATTATTGTTCTCTTTTATTTACAAGATTATTGCTTCCCATCTGAAGGCATTCTTATTCCGGTAGATTTACTTTTCCCTTTTGATTTTGGTTAAGAAATCAGTAACTCAGAAGTTATCCAACTTAACAGCATAATTGTTAATTGTTATCTTGCCAATTGAATTGAACTTCAATAATCTCAATCTTTTCTTAGGAAATAAATAGGATTCGAAGATCAAACTAATTAGTCCCTTGACTTTTCTTTACTTTAGTATAGGATTGATTAAGTGGAATTAAGATTCAATTTTCATTATCATTGATAAGGATAACTTGGTCTGGACTTCCAATTTCTCTTACCTTGCCAAGAGTTTAGTTTACAGTTATTTATTTATTTTTATTGCTCGAAAATATACCTGTGCGCATTGCCCAACTTCCAAAATCCCCAATTCACAATCTTCATAACCAATAATAAGAACATACTTCCCTGCAATTCCTTGAGAAGACGACCCGAGGTTTGAATACTCGGTTATCAATTTCAAAGGGGTTTGTTACTTGTGACAACCACAACTTTTGTAAGAAAGGTTGATTGCTTGGTTTAGTAACTATACTTACAACGAGAGTTTCTATAACCTCTAAACCATCAATCTTCAGTTCTTCAAAATGGCGCCGTTGCCGGGGAATTGCAAACGTGTGCCTTATTATTGGTTATTGTAAATATTTTATTTTTGCTTGTTTATTTGTTTTTTTTTTATTTTTGTTTTTATTTTTGCTTTTTCTTAAGTTAAGAGGTTATTGATTTTTATTTTAAATTTTTTTATCTTATCTTATCTTATTTCAAAAAAAATCAAATTTCAAAATTTAAAAATTCAAATTTAAAAATTTTAAAATTCAAATTTCAAAAATTCAAATTTCAAAATTTAATTTTCAATTTCAAAATTTAAATAACCTTTTAATTTAAATTTATTTTTATTTTTAATTTTTATTTTGCTACTATGAACTCTCACCCCTTTGGCTATGAGTATGGTTACAATTATGTTGCAGGAAGAAGAAATTACAATGAGAACAGGCATCAAGGTTGGAACAATCAAAGATGGGAGGAGCTACAAGGATTTGATCAACCCTCATGGCAACAACTACCCCCAATGGACTATCAACAACCACCATCATATGCCTATGAACCTCCTCAACACAACTTGGGACCACCATACTCACAAGCCCCTTTACACCATTCACCTCCATATGACCCTAACCCATATCCACCATACCAACCACCTTATGAGCCAAATGAACCCTCCTATCCACTCCAACCCTCCATAAAGCAGCAATTATTAAAAAGGAAGAAGTGGTTGCGGACTTAAGAGATGCTGTACCTCCATTGGAAAGTCCAGTCACAGAGTCTCCTTCCACGGTGTTTGATGTTGATGTTGAGAAGAGCGTACAACCTCCAAGGCAGATCATAGTTGAATATTTTGTAGAGGTTGATCAAGAGGTAGAAGATGTCAAAGAAGAGCACAAGGGAGTGGAACTTGAAATTACCTTGCCAAAGTTGTTGGAAACCCCTCCCCCTAAGTTGCCATCATCCTTCACAACATTCAAGTGGGTAAAATTCATATCCCATAGCTTTCTAATCCCACTTGAATATGGGCTACTGGAGATGGATGGTCAACTTAGAGCTCTTTGCGGCATTAAGAGTAAGAGGAAGATGGCCAGTGATAAGATTTGTCAAGCAAGGTTCAACATGGTTGTGTGCTCAAAGTTTAAATGCAAAGGTTGGTGTAAAGCTCAACTGAATGGGTCTAGGAAGTTGTTTGGCCGCTTACGTGAGAATTCAGACTGCTTGCCACCCGGATGGAACAATATTGCTCAACCAAAAGACGGGTGCAAATGCAAGGTCTGGGACCCCAAAATTCAATCTAGAAATCAGCACTCTTGGGGCCTTGTCACTTGCTTCAACTTGCTTGAAGGCTTTCTGCGCCTAGTTTGGGATCCCGGAGGTTACTGGAGATACAAACATTGGTGGAGATTCCTGGATGAATACAAGCATAAGCCACTATAACAGGGAGCTCACCAAATGTCCAACTTAAGGACTTTAACTAAAAGTGCTAGGTGGGAGACAACCCACCATGGTATGATCGTCCTTTTTCATTTTTTATTTAGTTTTATTTGTTTTTGAATTTTATTTTATTTTGTTATATTGAACCTGGAGATTTGCATCACATTCATATCAACACTGCATTCTGCATTTTTCAGATTAGAAAAAAAAAAGCGAGCACGCGACGCGACCGCATCAGCGACGCGTCCGCGTCGCAAGGAGATGGGAGACAATATTAATATGAACAGAGAGTTACGCAGAAGCAGCGTTGGAGGCGTGCCAATGGCACAAATCGACCCACGCGACCGCGTCGCCGATGCGTTCGCGTCACATGGGAACTTTGGCCTCCCACGCGACCGCGTCACCCACGCGGCCGCGTGTCCTGAAAATCGACGTAAAAAAAAGGTGCTTGGCCGAAAGTTGTGTTGGAGTTGGGCTGGACTCGTGCTGGAAGCCCAAGCCTCCCACGTGAACGCGTGCCCCACGCGTCCGCGTCATATTGAAGATAAGGCCATTCACGCGATCGCGTCGACCACGCGATCGCGTCACCCAGAATTTTGGCAAAAAGAGTTTCGAACAGAGAGTTGTGCGACCACGAGGCCGCACTCGTGCCACTAGCACAGATCGAGTCACGCGATCGCGTGCCCCACGCGTCCGTATCACCCAACCTTATCGCGCACCACGCGACCGCGTCACCCACGCGACCGCGTCGCCAGCGTCACACAACCTATCCAGATTAGTGCCAATTTTCTTATCTTTTCTCTTCTAATCCTAATTTCTTCCTTCTCTCTCCTTTCTCACTTTCTTTTTCTACTCATTCTTTTTCACTTTCATTTTATTTTATTTAATTTATCTGCATACTTTCATTCATTGCATATTTTTATTTTTCTAAAGTTAATTGGTGTTCTTCAAATATTCTTAATCAACTGTTACATCTTTTCTGGTATTTTCTTG
>NC_029792.2:42955839-42956150 GCF_000816755.2 Arachis ipaensis
GCGTCACCCAACCTTATCGCGCACCACGCGACCGCGTCACCTACGCGACCGCATCACCAGCGTTGCACAACCTATCCAGATTAGTGCCAATTTTCTTATCTTTTCTTTTCTAATCCTAAATTCTCCCTTCTCTCTCCTTTCTCACTTTCTTTTTCTACTTCTCATTCTTTTTCACTTTCATTTTATTTTATTTAATTTATCTGCATACTTTTGCATATTTTATATTTTTATTTTTCTAAAGTTATTATTGGTGTTCAAATATTCTTATTCAACTGTTACATCTTTTCTGGTATTTTCTTGGTGACTTGTTT
>NC_029792.2:42956181-42967650 GCF_000816755.2 Arachis ipaensis
GTAATATTATTTAAATCAATGCCAATCTTTTATATTTGTATTACTTTTGCATTGATATGAATTTATATTATCTCTCCTCCCCCACTCTTTTCCCCATTGTTGCAAATTTTGCACCATTGGTATGCCATGGCTTCTATTGTTTTCTCACTTACATGTTGAAGCTTCCATGTAAATGAGACCCTTATCATTTGGCATTAACCCATACTTCTTTTATTTTCTTATCTCTATTTCTGGGTTATTCTTCTCCCCTTTTTCTTTCAGGATGGCTACCCAGAAGGGAAGCGGAAGACATTTTACATGGGGAGACAGACAAGTCCATCTGCACAATCCTTAGAGAAAAGCAACAGTTGAAACAACCCATCCACCTGCAAATCTCAGCATGCACCGAGGACGGTGCAATCTTTAAGTGTGGGGAGGTCGATACCGATCTCCGCGGGTTAGTACTTTCTTTTCAAACACCAATAATCTTATTTTCTTTATTTGTTCATTGTTGCATCTGCATATTTGATTGCATATTTATTTGATTTTGTGCATTTAGTTACTACTTGGTTAAAATAATAAATCTCTTTTTAAGATCCTATTTTTGAAAAAATTTCACTAATTTAAATAAAAAAAAATTTTATATTAAAACTTGTTTGAAGTTGTATTTGGAACATGGCTTTTTGAGCCAAAGAACACACAACCTGTGAGATTTTAAGCTTATTTACATGGTTACATTATTTAACCATAAATTTTTATTCCTGTGTGTTTCTTTCTCTATGATTGTAATCTATACTTTGTTCCAATCTATATGTCCATTATTTAGTGTATTACATGCTTACATATGATTGAGGCCATTATTTGTTATTAAGCTCACTTATCCCAAATAAGCCTACCCTTTAAATCACCCTTGTTAGCCACTTTGAGCCTTTTAATTCCCTTCTGTTCTATTTTACCACATCACTAACCTTAAGCAGAAAAACAAAAGTAATATCCCAATTGAATCTTTGGTTAGCTTAAGATAGAGATTGTGCATCAACTAAGTGCGGGGAAACTGTGGGAACATGGGTTAATAAGGGAATGTATCATGTTTATTTGAATATTGGGAATTTGGGAACCTACTCATGAAAAATTAAAATAAAAAAATAATGGAAAATCCATGTGCATTGATAAGTTATGTTTGCTTTTATGATTCAAAAAAAAAATAAAAAATAAAAAAAATAAAAAAAAATAAAAAAAATAAAAAAATAAAATAAAAATAAAAAATAAAATAAAATAAAATATTCAATAAATAAGCAAATAAATGAGGGGACAAAATTACCCCAATGTTAAGTTAATGAAAAATCAATGCACATGTGATAAAAATTAAAAAAAAATTTGGTACATGAGTATGGGAATTATACAAAAGTCGGAATTATGGGTAGCTAGGCATGAATTTAAAAGTATATAGAGTATATGTATATTAGGTGAGAGCTTAGGTTAATTAAAGATTCAATTTATAAAGCTCACTTAGCCATATATATACCTTTACCCTTACCTTAGCCCCATTACAACCTTGAAAAAAAAAAAAAAGACCTCATGATGTTTGCATTGGTATATTAAATTTTGTTGATTGGTTAGATGAAGAACAAAGTTTTAGAAAGCATGATTAGAGAAGACTAGAGTGAATTACCCTATACACTTGAGAGATTAGAGTGATATACACTTCCAGTAAGGGTTCAACGCTTAAATTCTATGTTCCCTGCTTTCATGAGCTGTCTTCTTACAGGTTCACTTGCTTTTTATTGTATGATTTGAATTAGTGGAAATTGATTTGTATTTGTCTTGAAGAACTTATTTACTCTTAACCAAGTAAGTAAAAGCATTTAGCATGTAGTTGCATTCATAGGTTGCATTTCATACCATTCCTCTTCATCTTTATAGCTTCTCTTGAGCTTAGCATGAGGACATGCTAGTGTTTAAGTGTGGGGAGGTTGATAAACTACTATTTCATGGTTTATCTTGTGCTCAATTGAGTGGTTTTTATCTACTCTTTACCCACTTATTCATACTATTTGCATGGTTTTATATTTCCTTCCTAATTATGTGTTTTGATGGAAAACATGCTTCTTTGATCTTATATTTGCTTATTATTAATCCTCTCTTATTACCATTAGATACCTTGATATGTGTGTTAAGTGATTTCAGAGATTACAGGGCATGAATGGCTCAGAGGATAGAAAGGAAGCATGCAAAAGTGGAAGGAATACAAGAAGTTGGAGAAATTGCTAAGCTGTCCAACTTGACCTCTTCGCACTCAAACGGCTATAACTTTAGCTACAGAGGTCCAAACGACGCGGTTCTAGTTGCGTTGGAAAGCTAACATCTGGGGCATCGATTTGATATATAATATGCTATGGTTCCCCTGATGCTAGACGACGCGATCGCGTGATCCATGCGGCTGCGTCGCAGTGACGGAAATCAACGCAGTTGAATTCAAGACCAGCGAATTCTGGGCTGTTTCTGACCCAGTTTGCGGCCCAGAAAACACAGATTAGAGGCTATAAAGTGGAAAAATGCATCCATTCATAGGAGGCTTTTCATAATTCGTTCAAAGGGGTTTGTTACTTGTGACAACCACAACTTTTGTAAGAAAGGTTGATTGCTTGGTTTAGTAACTATACTTACAACGAGAGTTTCTATAACCTCTAAACCATCAATCTTCAGTTCTTCAGGTAGCTCAGAAGAAAGGAGTTCTTGAAGTAGACACTCCGAATGCCATATTAGCTCAGAACAAGATCTTGACCCAACAAGTCAATATGATCTCTCAACATTTGACTGGAATGTAAGCTACAACTGGCAGCACTCAAGAAGCTTCCTCTGAAGGAGAAGCTTATGATCCTGAACAACCCATGATGGAGGAGGTGAATTACATGGGAGAACCCTATGGAAACACCTACAACCCTTCATAGAAGAACTATCCTAACCTTTCATGGAAGGATCAACAGAAGCCTCAGTAAGGCTTCCATAGTAATCAATGTGGAAGAACCCAGAATAGGTTCAACAACCGGCCACCCTTCCCATCTTCTCAGGAACATATGGAGACTCCTAGATAGAGCCTTTCTGACCTAGTCATTATAGTCTCTAACCTCTCTAAGACCACTCAGTTTCATAACTGAAACAAGGTCCTCCATCAGAAATCTGGAGGTACAAGTTGGTCAACTGAGCAAGAGAATTCTTGAGACTCTTTCTAACACTCTTCCAAGTAACACTGAAGTAAACCCAAGAGAAAAGTGTAAGGCCATCACTACTGAAGTTGAGGCCGAATCTGAAGAGAGTAATTTGGTGTTGAACGTGATAAGATCCCTAATGGGAGTTCAACGACCAATGCTACACCCTTAATGGCGTTGAACGCCAGTAAGGAAGACCTTACTGGGAGTTCAATGCCCAAATTGGCACAAGAGCTGGTGTTGAACGCCAGTAAGGAAGATCTTACTGGGTGTTCAACATCCAAACTGGCAGAGAAGCTGGCATTGAACGCGAGTGAAGATGTCCCTACTGAGCGTTCAATGCCCAAAAAGCCACAAGAGATGGAGTTGAACGCCAGTAAAGGTATTCCTACTGAGCATTCAACACCCACTGATGAAGTCCCTATCCAAGAATTAAAGGAAGTCAAGGCTCATGTAGAGACCATAGAGGTCCCTTTGCATGCACTCTTGCAATGCATGAGTTCTGAAGAATACTCATCCTCTGATGAGGATGAGGGAACTGGGGAAGAGGAAGTTGCTCGGTACCTAGGAGCTCTCAGGAAGCTAAATGCCAAGTTATTTGGAGTAAGGACATTGGAGGAAGAACCTCCAGTGCTTACCAAAGAACTCAATGCTTTGATTCAGCAGAAGCTGCCTCAAAAGCTTCCGGATCCCGGACGCTTCCTAATTCCTTGCACCATAGGCATCATGACCATTGAGAAGGCTCTGTGTGACCTAGGGTCAAGTATAAACCTCATGCCACTCTCTGTAATAGAGAAATTAGGAATTTTTGAGGTATAAACTACAAATATCTTACTAGAGATGACAGACAAGTCAATGAAAAAAGTATATGGCCTAGTAGAGGATGTCTTAGTGAAATTTGAAGACCTTTACATCCCTGCAAACTTCATAATCTTAGATACTGGGAAGATGAGGATGAATCCATCATCCTTGGAAGACCTTTCCTAGCCACTTCCAATGCTATCATTGATGTAGAGAAGGGAGAATTGATTTTACAACTAGGGGAGGAGCACATCTTGTTCAAGATGCCTCACCCCAACTCTCCCTCTAAAAAAAATAGATAACTGTGCAACACTTAGTGTTCCAACCATCTCTCTTAGTGCAGAGCTTTACTAAGCCCCCAAACACCAATTCTAAGTTTAGTGTTGAGCAGACATCAACAAGCACTGAGAACAAAGGTACTAAGAAGAAAGTATCTAAAGGCTGGAGGGACAAAAAGATCCCTATTGAAGGCCTCTCACCTGGCATGAGAGTTTTCTTCACCAAGAAACCAGTCATACCACATACAGTGAGTCGCATCCTGTCTCAAGAGAATGTGGAGCTCATCCATGAGAAGACAAGAAGAAGGTTCACTATAAGGGGTGAAATTCTGAGCCCATATCAATCTTCGTAAGGAGATAACCGTCAAGCTAGTGACGATAAAGAAGCGCTTGTCGGGAGGCAACCCAACCATAATTATTATTTATGTTTTTCTTTGAATTTGTTTTTCTTAGTTATTTTCTTTAGGTTCATGATCATGTGCATTAATCAAAACAGAGACAGAAACTTTCAGAAAAGGCAACAGAATACCCTGGAGTACATGTCTTGTTGGCATTGAACGCCAGACAAGAAGGCAAGAGTAGGCGTTCAACGCCCACAAAGGGTAACATTACTAGCGTTGAACGCCAGCCAGGGGGCAAAGGCGAGGCGTTCAACGCCCAATAGAGACAGAATACCTGGCGTTAAATGCCAGGAAGGAGGTCCCTTCTGGGCATTCAACGCCCTGAATGGAGCAGGAAGCTGGCGTTGAACGCTAGCTGTGGAGCATGAGCTGGGCGTTCAATGCTCCCCTAAAGTCTAGAGGCCTTCCTGAGGGGTTTAACTAATAAATGGTTTTCCTTTGTCTTTTGAAAGAAGAAGTGGTTTAAGTAAAATTGTTTTAAAGGTTTTGGAGAATGTCACAAAGAGGTGGTTTTGGATTTAGAAGAAAAAGAGAAGATAAATCGGCACGTGTGATTATGAGAATGATTGAAAGGTCGTAGAGAGGGTGACAGAAAGCAAATAGCTATGGTGCCGAAGTGAAAATGTTAAGCCGTGGGCTTTGTATGTGAATGATTGCACAGAGATGCCCGTAAATATGGAATGGCTTCTAGGAGAAAGGGTCACATGCTTCAGCTGGAGAATCAGCGCCTGCAAGTACTTGCAGAGGTCATGTTCGACATACTTCAGCTGGAGAATCAGCGCCTCCAAGAAGTAGAAACTTGGAGAGGTTATGTCGCTGGAATGCCTTATCCGACTTGCGAGTTAGATTGCGTCGAGTGCGGGTCAAAACCAACAGATGAACTCATTACCTGCGATAGGACTAGGCATGCATCATCCTTGTGGGCATATTTTGCATTTGGGTCGATGTTGTGAATTGTTTGTGATTGCTTGAGTGTGTTTGTTATTTTCATTGCTTGTTAATTCGAGCTTCTATGACTGGTTATTGTTCTGGGTCCCTGTGTCGGGCTGCGAATGTCTGAACTGTGATAATATGGATTGAATTATCTACCCCCAACCCTACTAAGAACTCTCCAGTTCTTACCCCCTATTTCCACCCTCTTTCAGCTACAGGTGTGAATGTTTACTGCGGAGCTACAAGAGCATAGAAGAATATGTTTACAAGTTGAGTTGTTAGATTTTATTTTTGATGCACCACTATTTTGTGGTGCATTTTATGATAAATTGAGGAGATTTTATCACCTTTTCTCACACTTATTCAATGAAATAGCATGGTTTCATGATTTTTTCCTAAATTTTGCTTAAGTGTAAAAAATGCTTTTTAGGCCCTTAATTGGTTAATTTTAATTCACCTTTGATTCCACTAGATGCCTTGATGTGTTTGTTAGTGAATTCATGTTGAAAAGGCTAGGAATGGATCAAACGAGTGAAGAGAAAAGCAAGCAAAGTGGAGAACTCATGGAAAATCAAGGATTTAGAGTGCATTCATCGACGCGCATGTGCGGAACGACGGGCACGCGTGAGTACGAAGTCGCATGGCGACGCGTACGCGTGACATGACTCGTATGCGTGGAAAGCAAAAATGCCAAGCAACGCGTACGCGTGATCCATGCGTACACGTCGCAGCTCGCACGTGACCTCATTAAAGTGAAAACGTTGGGGGTAATTTTTTAGCTTCCCAAGCCCAAATCTAACTCATTTCTGAGCCTATTACATGCAGAAATCAAGAGGAGTCAAGGGAGGAGAAGCACATAGTTTAGTTTTTATCATGCTTTAGTTAGTTTCTAGAGAGAGAAGCTCTCTCTTCTCTCTAGAATTAGGTTAGATGTAGATTAGGATTTTTTAGATCTAGGTTTAATTTATGCTTTGATTTACTTTTCCTTTCCAATTCCTTGTTCCTTTACCTTTACTTTCCTAGTTTTGTACTTTACTCCTTGTACTTGTTTATTTTGTTGTTGATGCACTCTTGTTTCTTCTATTTTCTTCTAATGCAATTTATGTTTGATTCCTTCTATTGTTGATTTGAATTGTTGTTGTTAATTTCCTTGCTTTGAGTAGTTGTAGATTTATATTTCTTGCAATCTTATTTTGCTTTCCTTTTGTGCCTTCCAAGTGTTTGATAAAATGCTTGGAAGGATGTTAGAGTAGATTTTTATGTTCTTGGCTTGGGATGGTAACTTAGGTGAAATTGAGTTGCTAATGTCCAAGTCTTGATAATTGGTATCCATTGACACTAGCTTCCACTAAGTTAATTAGTGAGGTGGCTAGGACTTATGGATTAGGATTGGTGTAGCTCATTTGACTTTCCTTCATTCGTTAGAGGATTACTTAATGAGATTGATCCTTGCAATTATCATGTTGTGGTTAGTAACAAGGATAAAGATCCTTAACCATCAACCCTTTCCAAGACCTTTTTATCATTTGAGTTTCCTTTACTTTCTTGTCATTTATCTTTCATGTTTCTTATTCAAATTTCAAAACCCCAAAATATACCTTGCCATAACCAATAACAAGAACACTTCCCTGCAATTTCTTTGAGAGACGACTCGAGGTTTGAATACTTCGGTTATTTTTATTGGGGTTTGTACTTGTGACAAACAAATTTTTTATTAAGGAATTGTTTGTTGGTTTATTGCAACGAGATTTCATTTGTGAAATTCTATACCAACACAACAATTTCCGTTCATCAAAATGGCGCTGTTGCCGGGGGATTGCAAATGTGTGCCTTGTTATTGGTTATTGTACATATGTAAATATTGTGAATATGTTTGTCTTTTGTCTCTTTGTTAGTTTTTGCTAGTTTTAGGATTTAGTTTCCTTTGTTTCTTCTTAGATTTTGTTTTTATTTGCTCTTGCTATCATGAATTCTCACCCTTTTGGCTATGAGTTTGGTTACAACTATGTTGTAGGAAATGAGAATTTTAATGAGAATGTGCATCAAGGATGGAACAATCAAAGGTGGGAGGAGCCTCAAGCATATGCTCAACCTTCTTGGCAACAACCTCCTCCGGTTTCTTATAGGTATAATTCCACTCCTAATGTATATCAATCTAATGGCTATGATAAACTCCCTTGTAGTTACCAACAAGCCCCACCATGTGCCTATGAGCCTCATCCTCAACATAGCCCTCAACCATATTCACAAGCCCCTTTTTACTAAAGACCTTCCTATGACCCTTATCCATCATATGACCAATCACCCTTACCTCATCCTTGTGACCATTATGAGAGAAAACCCATAGAACCACCTACATTTCAATATCAATACTCCCAAGAACCACAACCTCAATATACACCACCCCCATATTTCTACCAAGAAGAACCACCTTCCTATTATGAACCCTTCCTTCCAAGTAATGAACCCTCCTATCCACCCCAAGCCCCAATGGATGATTCTCTCACTTTATTCCTTCAAGAGCAAGAAGAGATGAAAAGGGAGGTACTAGAATCTACGACCGCCTTTATAGAGTGGTAAACCGATTAGCCTCCCAATGTTTGAGCATTCAAGGAACTCCCATGGCCACATGTGGAGAATTAATTAAAGAGCATAGCATGAAGGAGAGATTGGAAACTCCAGTGGAAAATGAGGAATATTGTTTTATTTTAGAACAATTTGAGGAACCTATGATTGTTAAAGAAGAGGAAGAAGTGGTTGAAGACTTAGGAGATGCAGAACCTCCATGGGAATCTAGAGTTATAGAAAATCCCTCCAAGAAGATTGAATTTGATGTTGAGGAGGAGAGTGCACAACCTCCAAAGCAATTGTTGAATGAAGACTTGGAAGGAATGAAGCAAGAATTGAGTTCCATTGGTGATGAAGATCATGCATCAAACCTTCTTGGTGATGAATCCTTTGAACTTGAAGAACCTTCTCCCAGTGAAATGGAAAGCAATTTGGAGGTAGATTTCTCTCATCCTCCCATTTATGATTTGAGCGATGGAGAAGAGTTAGATGAAATTGATGAACAAATGATTGAAATTGAAGAAGTTTGTAAAGAGGTGGAGATAATCAAAGAAGAACATAAGGGAGTAGAGCTTGTAAGGTCATTGGAAATACCTTTCCCCAAGATATCACCATCCATTCTTTCATTCAAGTGGGCAAATCTCTCATCTCTAAACTTTATTAGCCCACTTGAATATGGTTTGCTTGAGATGGATTGGCAACTTAGAGCTCTTTGTGACTTTAAGAGCAAAAGGGAGATGGTTAGTGGTTAGCATTGTGAATCAAAGTTCATGATGGTTGCATGCTCAAGGCTTAAACGCAAGGGTTGGTGTAGAGCTAGATTGCTTGGGTCTAGGATGATATTTGGTCCCTTTAGTGAGAATTCATCTTGCTTGCCACCCGAATGGTCTAATGAGAATCAACTTGAAGACGGGTGTCAAAACAAAGTGGGGGATCCCGGATCGCACAAGGAGAATCAATTTTGGGAGCCCTTAG
Source organism: Arachis ipaensis (assembly GCF_000816755.2). Taxonomy (NCBI): domain Eukaryota; kingdom Viridiplantae; phylum Streptophyta; class Magnoliopsida; order Fabales; family Fabaceae; genus Arachis; species Arachis ipaensis. Next base: position 42,965,326 of record NC_029792.2, read on the forward strand.
CTTGTTAAGAACTCCATCAAAGCTTGGAATTATTAATTTTGAAGAATGGAGCTTATTGGAGATCCAAGTATTGGTGGATGTTCAAGGATGGATTCAAGCACAAGCTACCTTGATGAGGAGCTCCCCATAAGTCCAACTTAAGGACAATAAATAAAAGTGCTAGGTGGGAGACACCCCACCATGGTAACATCTTTCTTTTTTCTCTTTTTAAATATTGGTAAAATTAGTTTAATTTCATGTTTTGATTGGTTTGTTGAGTTTAGTTGGTAGTTTGGTATGTTAAATAAGGTTTTATGGTGTTTTGGTAGCTGTTTGGAGGTTTGGAATGCTTGGTTGGGTGCAAGAACTTGGAAAAATTTTGAAAAATAGAGCACCAACCCACGCGTACGCGTGGACCCTAGCTTTTCGACCATCCACGCGCACGCGTCATCCACCCGTACACGTGGATACAAAATTTCCACCTCCATACAAAATCCAGAGAGTTATGACTACTTTGTGCCAACTTTGTGCGCGAGGCACAAGCCTACCCACACGTACGCGTCACCTCACGCGTACGCGTCGACTCTCTGAATAAGCCATCACGCGTACGCGTGACCCACTCATACGCGTCGCTTCTATTTCACCACCCCACGTGCACGCGTCACTCCACGCGTACGCGTGGATTGCCCTGTTTTACTACTCTTCTTTTCTCACCTTCTTTCCATTTTTCTTTTCTCTTCTCTTCTTCCATTCTCTTACCCATCATCCAATACTACCAAACACCATTTATAACCATTCCTTTTAGATAGTTAGTTATTTGGTTAGTTTGATTTTTGTTTAATTTTCTGTTTTCATAATAAGTGTTGGATTATTAATTTTGTTACTGTTTATTGTTGCTTATTACTAACTGAATGATATTTTAGCATAATCATTATTGTTATTCGTTGTTGGATTCTTTGTTGAGGTTACAAATTGTTACTTGGTTTGAATTTTTAATGCTTAATATTTTTGAATACCAAGTGAATGAGAATTGCCCTCAAGCTTCTTAAATCTTTTTGAATTGCATGATTTGGCCACCATGTGATTTGAATCCTTTTCCTTGATGAGGCAATTTCTTGATGGATGTTGTGCATTTATCTTAATGCCTTGTATTTCTTGATCATATGCATCCATATGTTTTTGGCTTAAATGCTTCATGGTTCTTTATTGCTTGTTTGGTTGTTTTAACCTACGAGTTTAGAGCATCTCAAGCACATTAGGATGAGTGAAGTGCATGTGCCTTTTTGAGTAATTGTGACATAGTTCTTTTTATTCTAGTGTGTGTTCTAGACCACATGCATCTTAGAACTCACACACTTGTTTCATTAATGTCACACTAATTCACTCATTCGATTCCAGTGATTTACCTCATTCCAACAATGTATGCTTCCTTGCATTTGCATTTACTTTTCTTACTATCCTACCTTCTATTTTCAGGATGAGTCATTATACGCTAAAACGGAAGCAGGAGAAAGAACACGCAGCAACCAGTTGATCCACCAGCTGAAGGTGGCAATCCGGCAAGTCGCCGTACCCCTTGCTCATCTTTGAATGCACCGAGGACGGTGCAAACTTTTAAGCGTGGGGAGGTCGTCCGACCGAATCGGCGTTTTTGGGTGACAAATTTCTAATCCCAACACTTTTGCATTTTATTTTTAGGTCTTTTAGGATTTTTAGTTGCATTTTCTTATTTTGCATATATATACATAATAAACTTAGTCAAAATAATGAAATTTTTCAAAAAATTTATCTATAGGGCACCCCCAATTGATTTGAGTAAAAATTTTTAATTGAACTTGCTTGAATTATATCTTGTGGATCATGTTTTTGAGCTAAGAACACAAGCATGTGAGATTTGAGCCTTAACTGTGTGGTTACATCTTATAACTACTTATTTTCATTCTTGTGTGTATTATTCTCTTTCTATGATTGTAATTTTTGATTTGTTTGATTCTTTATATCCATTATTCCATGTATATATGCATTTATATGATTGAGGCCATGGTTTCAACTAGCTCACTTACCCAAATAGCCTTACCTTTTATCTTCCATTGTTAGCCAATTTGAGCCTACGATTAACCCACTTTGTTCTTAATTTTAGCACATTACAAGCCTTAAAGCGAAAATAATAAATGTCCTTTATTTGGATCTTTGATTGGATTAGGCTAGTGAGTGTGTAATATTCAAGTGTGGGGAAACTTGGGACATTGGTTGAGAAAAAAGGGTAGTTTTGTATTTCTATTGAAAATATTGGAAATTGGGTACATACTCATGTGTTAATTAAATGTAAAACCATATGCATTGTAT
>NC_029792.2:42967802-42974268 GCF_000816755.2 Arachis ipaensis
TATATATATATATATATATATATATATATATATATATATATATATATACACACACAAAACAAAATAAAGAAAAAATATGTAGAAAAAAATAGAAAAAGAAAGGAAAAAAAAGAAAAAGAAAAGAAATAAAAAGGGGACAAAATGTCCCAAAGTGAAGTTCAATAATAATCAATGCATATGTATTGTGATAAAAAAAAGAGAATGCATAAGTGTGTGAAAAAGTGAAGAATGGGTAGTTAGGTTAGCTTTGAAATTGTATAGGTTGCTATATAGGTTAGGTAGGAAGTTTAAGTTAATCAAAGATTCAAATCCTAGTCCACTTAGCCATATGCATCCTACCTTGACCCTAGCCCCATTACAACCTATGGGAAGTTCTCATGATAATTGTATACATGCATGAAATAATTGTTGATTGTTAGATGAAAAACAAATCTTGGAAAGCATGATTAGGGGAGAATCGAGTGAATCAACCCCATACACTTGAGTGATTAGAGCGGATACACAACCGGTGAGGGTTCGATTGCTCAATTACATGTTTTCACCATGATCATCACTCTTCTTGCAAGTTTGTAAAACCTTTAATAACTCAATTCAATTGTGGTTTGACTTAGTTGTTAATATCTTTAGCCCTTATGCTTACATATGTTTTCTTGGAAGGTGATTTATTTTGATCAAGCAATTGCATTCATTTAGATAGTTGCATATAGATAGGTTGCATTTAGTTAGTTTACATTTTAATAAATGATGATACCCTTTGTCTCTTTCTTGGTTTAGCATGAGGACATGCTATAGTTTAAGTATGGGGAGATTTGATGCACCACTATTTCGTGGTGCATTTTATGCTGAATTGAGGGAATTTTATCACATTTTCTCACACTTATTCAATGAAATAGCATGGTTTCATGATTTTTTCCTAAATTATGCTTAAGTGTAAAGACATGATTTTTAGGCCCTTAATTGGTTAATTTTAATTCACCTTTGATTCCACTAGATGCCTTGATCTGTTTGTTAGTGAATTCAGGTTGAAAAGGCTAGGAATGGATCAAAAGAGTGAAGAGAAAAGCATGCAAAGTGGAGAACTCATGGAAAATCAAGGATTTGGAGTGCATTCATCGACACACATGTGTGAATGATGTGCACGCGTGAATATGAAGTCACATGGCGACACGTACACGTGACATGATGCGTACGCGTGGAAAGCAAAAATGCCAAGCGACGCGTACGCGTGACCCATGCGTACGCATCGCAGCTCGCACGTGACCTCATTAAAGTGAAAACGCTGGGGGTGATTTCTGAGCTTCCCATCCCCAAATCCAACTCATTTCTGAGCCTATTACATGCAGAAATCAAGAGGAGTCAAGGGGGAGAAGCACATAGTTTAGTTTTCATTATGCTTTAGTTAGTTTCTAGAGAGAGAAGCTCTCTCTTCTCTCTAGAATTAGGTTAGATGTAGATTAGGATGTCTTAGATCTAGGTTTTATTCATGCTTTGATTTACTTTTCCTTTCCAATTTCTTGTTCCTTTACCTTTACTTTCCTAGTTTTGTACTTTACTCCTTGTACTTGTTTACTTTGTTGTTGATGCACTCTTGTTTCTTCTATTTTCTTTTAATGCAATTTATGTTTGATTCCTTCTATTGTTGATTTGAATTGTTGTTGTTAATTTCCTTGCTTTGAGTAGTTGTAGATTTATATTTCTTGCAATCTTATTTTGCTTTCCTTTTGTGCCTTCCAAGTGTTTGATAAAATGCTTGGAAGGATGTTAGAGTAGATTTTTGTGTTCTTGGCTTGGGATGGTAACTTAGGTGAAATTGAGTTGCTAATGTCCAAGTCTTGATAATTGGTGTCCATTGACACTAGCTTCCACTAAGTTAATTAGTGAGGTGGCTAGGACTTATGGATTAGGGTTGGTGTAGCTCATTTGACTTTCCTTCATTCGTTAGAGGATGACTTAATGAGATTGATCCTTGCAATTATCATGTTGTGGTTAGTAACAAGGATAAAGATCCTTAACCATCAACCCTTGCCAAGACCTTTTTATCATTTGAGTTTCCTTTACTTTCTTGTCATTTATCTTTCGCGTTCCTTATTCAAATTTCAAAACCCCAAAATATACCTTGCCATAACCAATAACAAGAACACTTCCCTGCAATTCCTTTGAGAGACGACCCGAGGTTTGAATATTTCGGTTATTTTTATTGGGGTTTGTACTTGTGACAAATAAATTTTTGATTAAGGAATTGTTTGTTGGTTTAGAACTATATTGTTGGTTTGTACTTGTATTTGAGGTTCGTTGAATAAGTCTATGTATATATTGCTATGTGAAAATATATAAAAATATATTTGTGATTAAGAGGTTTAAAGTAAAGATCTTTCGTTTTTTATTAAAATTTCGGTTCGTTTTCATGAGGTGCTAAAAGTTAGGGTGTTACATGATGCAAGTGAAAGCCCCTGTTTTCAATACTCGCGTACGCGAACAATCACTCGTGTACGCGACATCCAAGTTTCAATATGTGCGTACGCACACTAGGACATGCGTACGCACAACTCCCAGAATTTGAAGAAATGTGTTTTTAAGTCTTTTAACCATTCCTTTGGCCTTCTAAACCCTTATAAACTTCGATACAATCTCGATTCGATAGAATTGAGGATGGAAGAGTTAGGGATCAAGCCAAATGAATTGAGTTAGTAAAATTAAGAGAAATGAATAAGAGGTTAATGAGAATCATGATGATTATGAGATTGACAATGATAATAATGATGATTATGAAATTGACAATGAGAATAATAATGAATATGAGATTATTATTTGAGGTTGATTCTGAATTTAATACACCTACTTGTGTAGATGCAATGGCATTGATCCACTTGCTCCGGATTTGGTTTGAGTCTCCTAGGGTAGATGCAGTGGTTAGCTCTCACTTGCTCCCAGTTGAAAATGATTTTAGATTTGTAAAATTATCTAAGTTTCAGATTTTCTTGGGTAGATACAGTGGATCGGCTTTACTTGCTCCAAGTTGAGATCCGAGATTCTGTTGACCCTACGTCGTAAGTGTGGCCGGGCACTTATACCTTTCCAGATGAACTCTCTCCCATGGATATATGAATATTGAATGATTATGATTTTGAGCTTGGGGATGCGCACTCATAGGGATTGTCCAATGATTAGCTACCAGGACATGTCGGGTTGTCTACATAACTGACAAATGATATTATCGGCCATGGAGCAAGCATTCATCATTTGCAAATGTTTGACTTGTTTGGGTTTGCTTACATGTTTTGGATTTTCTAATTGTATATGTTATGTTACCTGATTATATGATACTTGCTTTACTTGTACCTACTTGTGTATTACCCGTTTGTATTGCTTATGTTTGTACAACTGAGATATAACACCCTCACTATCAGAATGTCATGCTTCCGACTGTGCCACTCTGATAGGCTGGATATTACAATGACTCTAAACATATTTAATACTAAAATAGGAGCCTGTTTAAAACTTAAAACGTGTAATCTTTCAAAACAAACTTTCTCGTTGAAAACAAAATATATACATACTTACAAAGAATATATATATACACATAGTATCAATCTACAATCTTTACATATCATAAATCCTATCCCTCTTACAAAGTTGGTAAAGATAAAGGCGAGGAAGAAAATATAACTTCTAAAATAATGCAAAAAAAAAAAATCATATAACAAAACTAGAGATAAAGTCTTCATAACTTCTTCATCCATGTCCTGAAAAGGGAAAACTTGTAGGGGAGTGAGAACATCATCCTCGCTAGTTCTCACTATAGGGTTACAGAATTGCTATAATAAGATATGTAAAATAAAATTATTTTTAAAGTACAGTGATCATTGCTCGTTTTACGTGCCTTTTTGAAAACCAAAGAGTTAACATCCAAAAATCCGTTTCAAAAGGAAATTAGCTAATTATCCAAAATTTAGAAAAACTTTTTCTCTTTTATAAAAATCTAAAAAATCTTTCCTAGACGGTATGAATAACCAACCTGTCCCAAGCATAGGTTCATTAAGTCTATGCTGAACCAGCTTGATTTTTCATACAGAACTAGACTTCAAACATACCAATCACAGCCTCAGGCCCATCCAAAATCAAACACGGCCCCCGGCCTAAACAACTCAATCATCAACCAATTCATCACAAACCAACCAATCAAACACAATCACAATTAATGTAGATAAAGCACAATCAAGAGCAATTACAACAAGTATAACAATTAGCAGTTAACATATGTATTCACATAGGCAAACCAATTACAATATGCATACCCAAACAATGTCACAAAGATGCAAATAATAAATGTCTGTCCTACTGACTGTGATATCACATTGTCAGTTCAACTACCAACCCGACACATTCCCATGCGAATGTCGCCTTTCGATTATGGATATATAAACGGGAACCCCCACGGATAGAGTGTCGGGCACACTCTTGTGACTCGAAAGGATGCAAGAGGGGTACTCTGCCTCCGACCTCACATCTACACGTAAGTAGGATTAACCAACCGTTCGCCGGCGCTGCAACCTCGACAATTGGGATTAACCAACCATCCTTGCCAAGCGCAAGTGACTTATCAACAATCTCAGTAATATCCACAATCAATTAGGCTCAAAATCTTATTTCAAAAAATCATTCTTGGCCCATTTACTTTCAAATAACAAACTTATTCAGTTCACATCTCGCCAATAACCACTTTTCTCAAATCAATTTTCTTTTCAAAACAGAGCCACTTTCCGTAACATCTTTCCAAATCTCCAAAACGACTTCAAAATCATGCCAAATTCAAAATCTCTTATGAAAGGCTCAAAATCATTCATTCTAAATCAGGATTTGGTCATAAAATTCCTCAACAGAGTCTCAAGACTTTAGGAGAGAATAACCTAACTCAGTTCCTTAATTTCATTGAAAATCTCTAAAACCTTAGCTTCTTCATTTGAATAAATAAAATAGAATTTAAACCAAAACCAACGCATGTATCCAAATATTTCAAACCAATTTCAAAACCAACTTTCTTAAACCAAAACCAAATCATTTAAACTGAAAACCAATTTCAATTTCATTCTAAAATCTGAAGCGTTTCCAAAGGGCTCGAAAATTGTTTTAGTTTTGCTAAATCAAAATTTCAAAGAATACTTCAAATTTATCCTAAAACGTCGTAAAGTGAAATTTGTCAATCAAAATTCAAGTTTCTTTTGAATCCACTGAAACTCCTCCAATTCTGCTTATTTAATGAAATTCCAAAACATAAGTATTTTCATCTTTAAATCGACTTTAAAACATAATTCTTTTCTTAAAAAATTTACATTAAAAAAATATAATAATTTTCCTAATAAATAAGTTTAAACATAATTCATTTATCAATAATTCAATTCAAAGCATAATTCATTATTTTTAAAATAACGTTTCAAACAAAATCTCAAATTTTATAGAAATTTCGGCAGCATCTCTTCTAGAACTTGGACTTTGCCACCCTTTTCCAATAAAACAACATTCAGACTTTCATACTATCAAAATCATTTCAAATAAAACCAATCAGAAAACCAAACTCTGGCGACCAGAACTCTGGCGGTGGCAACTGTAATAAACATGCCTTGATGATAAAACTCTCGGAAACTCAAAAGAAATAAAAACCAAACTCGAAACCCTTACTGGCAATGGAACTCAACGGCGGCAGTGGCGTTCCCCGGCGGCAAAGGCTCAGCCAGCCACCTCTAGGAGCGGTGACGGAGCAAGCGACGGCGGCAGGATGCGACTGTGGTGGCAGAACTGGCTTCTCCCCCTCTCGCGCGCACACTCCCGTTGATTCCTCTCTCTCTTCGCACACTCTCTATCTTTGGCGCCTCCCATGGATAACGGTGGCGTGGTGAGGACAACAACGGCGACACGGTGAGGATGACGATGGCGACTGGGTGGTGCGATCCACTCCTCCTGCGCAGCTCTCTCTCTCTCTTGTGCCTTGGTTCTGACTTGCGACGGCGGCTCGTGGCGGATCAGTGGCGACAACTCAGAGGCATGGCCTCCCTCCAAGGCTCGACGACGGCGTGACAGCGGCGGCGAGGCCCCGAGACTCCGGTGCATCTCCCCCCTCTCTACTTCTCCCTGCCGCAGCTCTCTCTCCCAAGATCTCCTTCTCCACGGCCCCCTTCCTCATTTCCCTTTCTTCTTTCTCTTATTCTTTCTTTTCGGCCGGGTTGCTGTGTTGTGTGCATGTGTTTTGTTGATGTATGTGCTGAGTGTGTGGGTGAGGGGGTTGGGTAACTAGGCTTAGGGTTAGGTCAAATTAGGGCTAGGGTTTCAATTTGGAAATTTTGGGGTTTAAGTTGAAATCTAATCAAATTCTTAAAATTACTTCAAAAATATTATTTGTTGTATTAAAATACTAATTAATTTGAAATCAAATACTTTAATTGAAATTATAAAATGATAAAATTAATTTTCT
>NC_029792.2:42974351-42988506 GCF_000816755.2 Arachis ipaensis
AATCTAAATGAGTTTGGTTACCTGTTTTACTTATGCACAATTCAACACAATTGACTATAATATTTTAAGGTTATATCCAGATTAGATTATAGAATCCTTCTTTGAATCATCACCTTGAAGCAAGCTTATTCACTTTCTTTCTATCATTTAAGTTCATTGGGTGCTTTGCACCTTGAGCCTAGTCGTGACTCTAAATGCTTTATTTCAAGCTTTTACTCGACATAAAAACACCACAAGCACATAATTGAGGAGCTCTTTGAGCTTATTTTGTCTTTTTATTCTTCCCCACCATTGGTGCTCAGAGCCTTTAGCTTTCTCACTTTAGGGGGGTGCTTTGCACCTTGAGTTTAACCGTGACTCTAAATGCTTTGTTTTCAAACTTTTGGCTTGATACATAAGCACTACAAGCACTTGACTAAGGTGCTCTTTGAGCTTATTTTTATTTTAATTTCATTAGTCAGTGGTACTCACAGCCTTTTAATTTGAGCCTTTGGTTTCTCTCAAGCATCAAAGAAAAGAAGAAGTTATGGTAATGGAAACATGATTATCAAGTGAAAGAATTCTGTTAATGCCGAGGCTTATTCAATTAAAAGAAACCAAATCAAAACAGAATGAAATGGAAGCCAAAATAAAGTAAAATAATGAGGTTGTTACTGTATTTGCATGGTGCATGTGGCAACACCAAACTTGTTGTGAGAACACCAAACTTAGTGTGATACAATCTATGTGGACTAGGTCAAGTATCCAGTGGGATGCAAATTTAGTGTAGCACACCAAACTTACTCCATGAACACGTATACAACCCTGAATAGAGCAAATAGTGACGATGCTGGAGCAGAGATTCCTTAAAATTTTGTGTATATTACTTTGATCCTTTTAAATTGATGAATTCTGTAGAAAATAATAAAAAAAAAAAAAATACAAAACAGACTTAAAAACCTTAGGCCACGCTTTTGAGTTTTAGGCCACACTTTTGAAAGCATGGCCTTGAAACGTGCCAAGGGCATGCATGATTTGGCGCCATTAATGCCAATGAATAATGAAACCAAATGAATCATACGTTAATGAATAAAGCAAATAAAAGTCATGCATGTTATCAATGTGAATCTAAGGAAGGCAAGCATATTTTATTATCCTGAATCGTATAATGCAAGAAGCATGCATGAAGCCAAATGAAGTATATAATGAAGTGAGCATATAATGCAATTGGCGTGATTAATATGATGAATGAATGAAGCATGTGCTAATAAAAAAAGCATGCATGTGGCACTAATAATATGATGATGCATGTGTTAATGAGATTGGCGTACTACGCCAATTAATGGAAGGAAGATGTTATGCATGAATCAATTAAGCATGCAATGAAGCCAATGGAAGCTTATAATTAATCAAGTATTGCATGCATGTACACCAATTAATGCGTGAGCATCTTATACTCTTTTTCATTATATTTTCTAGGTGTTTTTAGTTAGATTTTATTAAGTTTTAGTATGTTTTAGTGTAAAATTTATCTTTGAATGTTATTTTGAGTTTTTGTGGTATTTCTATGATTTTTAGGTAAATTTTGGGTGAATTTGGCAAAGTTCTGTGCAACAGCAAAGAAGAGATAGAAGATGTTGTCAACCCTGACCTCCATGCATTCCAACAAGCATAACTTTAGCTATAGAGATCCAATTGAAGCAGTATTAACGGCGTTAGAAAGCTAATTTCCAGAGCTTTCCAACAATATATAATAGTCTATACTTTTCTTCTGGAATCACTACCCAAAACTGGCGTTGAACGTGAAGCTTAGCATTCAAACGCCCTAGAGGGAGCAAAGCCTGGCGTTATTGGCGTTAAACGCCAGAAGCAGGACAAAGCCAGCATCGTTTCACCCTCCTATGCGCGTTCAATGCCCATATTGGCGTTGAACACCAGTCCTCAGCCCACATCATTCATCTATTGGGCCTCCAAGTAGATTTAACACCTCTTAAGCTTATTTTATTTTCTGTTTGTAATTTTTAATTAAAATTAATATCTTTTTAGACCTAGTAATTATTAAATTAGTATTTAAAGGAGAAGATCATTGATGTTGAGGGATCTCTCCTGACACTTTTCTAATTCTATTTTCTGTAAGTCATGAGCAACTAAACCTCTTAGTTAAAGTTAGAAGCTCTATTTATTTCTATGGATTAATATTATTAATTTTCTATTTTAATATATGTTTGATTCAATTCTAAGGTGTGTTTTCATCCTTAATCTAAATGAAACTGGGTGGAACAGAAGTATGACCCTTTTTCTACATCTGTTCAGCCGAGATCTGGGGTGATTAGGTCCTTTATGGTATAAACTAGTTTTCTTAACTTCACCCTCTAATTCGAATTGAATGACCACTAACCATGACATTTGATGAGGATCAGAGGAGATTAAATTGCTAAGGAATTAGGGTTTAATCACTTACAATTTGCCATAGAATGAATCATTCATTGTTAAAATAGTTAGTAAGAAGTTTTAATCCGGAAAGATAAACATCTCTGACACCTTAACTATTTTTCTTATATTGATTTTACACCAATTCTTTACTGCTTTCTTTATTATCTTGTTTTATGTGTTTTCAACAACAACCATCTTTTATTGTCTGCCTGACTAAGTCCAATGGGATAACTATTGCTTGCTTAGTCCGACAATCCTCATGGGATCAACCCTCACTCACCTGAGGTATTACTTGGATGACCCGGTGCACTTGCCGGTAAAGTTGTCTAATTTCGCACACCAAAGGTATTGGAAACAAATAGTTTTTTCAAAGTTTACATGGAGAGGTGTATATCGAATCAGAACTTTGTAAAGGCTCCTAGAATGGTTGTAAATATAGTCAAATAAGAGAAAATTGAATCACAACTTCGTTAAAAGAACTCAAAATAGGAGCTTAAAAAAAAGTGCACTGCACCTAAACAAGGTCAAAGTTGTATCGAAGAATACATGAATCAAGAAGAATTTAAACAAAGAAAGATAGATAAACCAAAGATTTTAAGCAGACATATGCAGTTAGGATAAAAGGAGAATGCATATGAACAGATGAACATGGTTGGAACAATTAAACTACTTTCCAAAAGAAAATAGCAATTAAGAACTCCAAGGTAAACTATGAGAGAACAAATCACATGATATTCACAGAGTTCATGACACCTAAGTTAGTAACCTCGAAAAATAGTTTCTAATGTTCCCAAAACCCATGATTCGCATTACCTATAACTCGTATACCGTCTATGATAACCCATTAGTGCTTCCATATACATAATTCACAAGTGCTAAGCTGGCCAAACTTAATACCAGGAATTAGGAAATGAAAAACTAATGGCATTAATCAATAGACCATCATATGCATAAAGCTCTAATTCTCATTATCCGAATAAGACCTACTACATGACAGACACTCAGAGTATGCAATTGAAGTATAGTCGGTCTATTCCTCAGGCTCTACAGGAAAGACCGCTCTAATACCATAATGTAATACCCTAACTATCAAAGTGTCACGCTTCCGGCTGCGCCACTCTGATAGCTCAAGAATTACGACGACTCTTAAATTATTTAATACTAAAATATGGGCCTATTTAAAACTTAAGCCGTATTTGTCAAAAGACCGTATTGTTGAAAACATACATCCATACATACAATACAACTTACAATACTTACAAATAATACATACATACATATATATATATATATATATATATATATACATAGTATTAATTTACAAGCATTTCATCACCAAATTCCTATCCCTCTTATGAAAATTTGTAAAGATAAAGGCAAAGGAAAAGTAACTAATACAACACAAAATATTGTTTAAACAGAAATAAAATAAATAAACTCTTTCGAACTTCATCGTCCATAACCTGAAAAAGAAAATACCTATAGGGGAGTGAGAACATCGTCCTCGCTGGTTCTCACCATGGGGTTAGAGAATTACTATAATAGGATACGTAAAAATAAAAACTGTTTTTAAAGTACAATGATTGTTACCCGCCTTATGTATCTTTTCAAACCAAAGATCTACATTCAAAATCTGAAATCTTTTTTAAAAGAGAAATCCATTAATTCTTCAAAAATTCAAAACCTTTTTAAAAGCTTTTCCTAGGCAGTTGAATGATCAATCTATTCCAAGCATAGGTTCATTAAGTCTATGTTGAACCAGTTTAGTTTTTCATACTTTATTAAACCAAAAACACAAACCATTCACGGCCTTCGACCCATCACATAATCAATCACGGCAATAGGCCCAAACAATTCAATCAACAGTCAATCTACCACAACCCAACCAATTTTTCAATCACAAACACAAGTAAAAAAGTTCAAACATAATCAGGTAGTTACATTAGGTAGAACAATTAGCAATTAAACATAATTATTCACATAAGCAAACCAATTACAATATGCACACCCAAACAATGTCACATAGATGCATATGATGAATGCATGTCCTATTGGCTGTGATATCACATTGTTGGTTCAACTACCAACCTGACACATTTGCATGGAATGTCGCTTTCAGCCACGAATATAAAGGGGTACCCCACCCTAGGGATATAATGCCTGGCCACTTTCCCAGGGATATAGTGTCCAACCACTCTTGTGACTCAAAAGAATACAAGCGGGATTCTCTACTACAGACCTCACATCTCAGCGCAAGTGGGACGAACCCCGGCCCTTACTCCTACAACTCATCACAAGCGCGATGAACCACCGCCCTTATGCCTACCAAATAATATCTCATCAACATTAGATCTCTCAGCATAAGCGGGACGAACCCAACCCTTATGCCTACAACTCAGCGCAGGCGGGACTAAACCCTGGCCTTACGCCTACTGTACAACAACTCACCAATCTCAGTAATATCCATAATCAGTCAGGCTCAAATCATAATCAAATCGTTCTTGACCCATTTACTTTCAATAATCGATGTATTCAGTTCACATGTTGCCAAGAATCACTTTTCTTTAAAATCAATTTCCGTTCAAAACGGAGCCTTTTATGTAACATTTTCCCAAAACTTCTAAACAACTTCAAAACCATACAAATCATGAAATATCTTCTAACAAACTTAAATCATTCATTTCTAAATTAGGATTTGGTAATAAAACTCTATAGCAAAGTCTCAAGACTTTAGGGGAGAACGACCTATCTCAATTCCTTAAATTCATTGAAAATTCTTAAAATCATAGCTTCTTGATTTGAATTAATTGAGATAGAATTTAAACCAAAACCAAGTCATGTAACCAAAAATTTCAGAACCAATTTCAAAACCAAATTACTTAAAATAAAACTAATCCATTTAAATCAAAACCACTTTCAGATTCACTCTCAAAATGTTAGGAACGAAGTTATTTAATCAAAGTGCAGTTTCTTTTGAATTCACTAAAACTCCTCCGAATGTGATTCCTTAATCGAATTCAAAATATAAACCCTTTTCACATTTAATTCAACCTCAAAACATAATTCTATTCTTAATTAAATCAAATTTTAAACAAAATTCTTTTCTAAATAACTTGCACTCAAAATATAATACTTTTCTTAACTAACTCAAATAAAATAATATAATTCTCAAATTCATAATTTTCTAAATAATCTTTCAAACAAAGTTCCAGATTTTATAGAAATTTCAGCAGCACCTCCCCTAAAATTTGGATTTTGCCACCCTTTTCAGGTCCCAACCAAACCATTCTACAACCCTTTCCAACGGGTTTAAAACCAAATTAGTCCAAAAATCAAGCTGATTCCAAAAAGCCATATCGTTTTCATATCTCAAGGAAACCGATTCAAAATCAAATTATTTTTCAACAAATCAAACTCATTTCCAAATCTTTAAAGAAACAATTCAGCAACCGTCTGTTTAACAAAACCAAACAATAATCCAATCAAACAATCAATTATATCCCTCCAAAACAGCCAAACAATACATAAGACTTATACAATCACTAAAAAGTGTATTCCTCACATCAATATCCATTTATAACAATTCCAAATTATAAAATTGAGATTTTAGAAAAACCCTACCTCGAAAAGTCAAACCTATAAGCCAAGTGCGTCAAAGAAAACATTTCCTCTCGGCCCGCGATTAGTGGCAACCACAACCACCACTCTGCTTGCTTTCTCAATAGCAGAAACAGCCTTAATCACAACATTCAACCTCAGTTGCTAAATTCTAAAAATATTAATATCACGAAAACCTCAATAAAATGTAACAGAACACTAACGCGAGCTTTCTGAAATAGGAATACTTACTGTAATAAGAAAACAAAACAACAGCAATCTGTGAACTAGTTTGGCGGCAGCCCCAACAGCCACCTTAAGCGGCAATGGCGACTTGAACTTCGGCGACAACGACTGTAACAACATGCGGTGATGATAAAGTTTCTGAAATCTCAAAAGAATGTAAACCAAACTCAAAACCCCTTACCGGTAGTGGTCGTTGGCGACGCCAACGGTGTTTTCTCGGCAAGTCGAGGTGCGGTAGCAGCTCCGGTGATTCAGCAGCAGCGGCGGTGGCTCCCCGTCTACTCTTCCGTTCGTGTTTCCTCTCCTTTAGGCAAATCGGTGGCGGACCTCTAGCAGTGGCGGACCTCCAGCATCGACGATGGAGTATGCGATGGTGGCGGTTGAGATCGTCAACGACGATGGCGACGACGAGGCTCGACGACGATGAGCATGGACGGCGGTGATGGCTTCACGGACAACAACAAAAGCGCGACGCTCCTCATGGCGCCTTCCTCCCTCGCGCGTCTCTGGTCCCTCGCGACGGCATTGGCGACACGACGGCGCAGCGGCAGTGACGCCTACCGGCGCTGTCCTCCCTCTCCCCTCTCCTTCTTCCCGCGTCCCCTCTCCTTTCTCTCTTTTCTTTTTGTTCTTTCTGTCTTCCCGTTTCTCTCCTCCCCCTTTCTGTGTTGTGTGCGTGTGTTTGTGTTTTGAAAAGGGGGTGGCGGCTAGGGTTTCAATTAGGTGAGGGAGAGTGTATTTGAGTATAATTAGGGTTAGGGTTTCAATTTGGGGATTTGGGTTTAATTTGAAATCTAATTAAATGTCTAAAATTACTTTAAAATATTAATTGTTGTATCAAAATACTAATTGGTTTGAAATTAAATACTCTAATTGAAATTATAAGGTAATATAATTAATTTTCTTTATTTCTAAAACTTAAAGTATTAAATCATAAAAATATCAATTATTTGAATTAAATCATATAAAAACTCTTATTATTTCATAACTACTAACTTTATAATTTAAATATAGATCAATAATCAATAATTATAAAATTAGATAAAATCCTAATTTAAATAGCCAAATCTCATTATTTTTAAATTTCTAAAATTTTAAATTGTAAAATAATCCGTTTTGATAAAAACCTTAATTTATTTCAAATTCAATTAATCAAAACTGCCTTTAATTATCTTCAATAAAATAATTTTTGAAATTAAAACTGTCGATAAATATATAATTTGAAATTATTTCATAATAAAACTTTTAAAAGTTCTGAGTCTTACACGAGAGGTCCCTCATGTTAGTGTTGGTTGATGTAAAACCTGCAAAATTAATAATAATTAGACAATAAATTAATTGTTATTTAAAAAAGTTAGAAAATAGAATTTTATAGTTTAATGAGGTAGAGCTGACTAAAACAAGAATTTTGGCAGTAATTTTAAAAGTTGTCCCAAGATTGGGCCGAACGGGCCGAACCGGGTGAACCGGGCCCGTATTTGGCACAAGGCCCAACATATATAACCTTAGCCCAGACACTTCTTCCCCATTAAACACAAGAAGTCATGCTGGGAGTAGGGAAGAAGGGAGAAGCCACAAAACCTAACCCTTGTCCAACTCCAAATTCAATTATCTTTCAATCCGAAGCTCCGATCGCCACACCGTTTACAGCCACGCAACCGCAGCGTTGAGCTCTACAAAATCCACCAAACAGTTTAAGAGGTAAGTCACATTTTCTGTCCCAGCTACTCATCCCCTTAAATTCAAAATTCAATGAGTGATTATGTTGAATTTTGTGTAATTTCGGTGTTTAGGGTCGAATTAGCTTGCGGGTATTGTCGGGTTCAGCTTATTGAAGCTATGGGTAAGGTAAGAACCCTCAAACCTTTTGTGAGATGTGGAATTAGTGAACTTTATGTTTATTATAGTTATAATTGTGATGGTAAATTGAGAATTGATTATTGTTTTGAGTCAAAGTGAGAATTTGGAAGCTTGAGATCAAGTTTTAGAGGCTGGGTTTCGTTGGTGAGGTTTTGGAATCTCAGAAGCTTGCGGGTGCAGTTAATTGTGAGGTATTCCCTACATTAACTTGGAATCGGCCAATGTATAGTTTTGGTTTCTCATAACTAAAATATAATGTGTCGTGAAAACTTAGGTTAGACGACCTAGGATAAGTTGAATCTTGTGTTTGGTACATATTATGTTAATTGATGAGTTATGTTTGATTGATGACCATTGGGCATGAGGGAAGTTGATGATGGTGGAAAAAATTATTTTTAGAAGTGTATGATGATGTAGGTATTGATGAGTATGCATATTGTAATGTTGAACTTGAATTATTGGATATGACCATGATGATGTATATTAAAGATGTTGTGTTGAACTTGAATTGTTGGATTAAAAAATTGATGGAGATGGTAAATTAGTGTATTGAAGAATGGTGTGGTGTAATTGAGTTCGGTTTTGAGCAACTATGGTGAGACTAGGTAAGTTTAAAAAGGGTTGGGATTTATAAAGGATTTGAAACTTAAGCTTTGAGATTTTAATGAAAATCTATTATTTTGGACTAATTTTGGCGGAGCATAACTTGGCCTTCGAACCTTCGAATTTCATCAAACTTATCTTGAAATAAAGTTTGGTCCAAAAGGTTTACACCTTTCAAAAAATGGATGAAAAATATTTTAAAACGAAAAAGTTACGCGCGTTAAAAGTTTGGTGTGTAAAGCTGAAACTCTGCAAAACTTGAACATTTTGGCCACCTTGCATAACTCGCATACGCGAGCCTCGCACGCGACGCGGCCATTCTCTTCGGGTTTGGTGTCTCGCGTATGCGAGCATGTGTATGCGTACGCGAGAAGTGGAATTTTGAAGTGTCGCGTACACGAAAGGTAACACGTGTCGCGGGCCTTTGTTTCGGGTTGCACTCCCCGCGTACGTGGGCAGGGGTTCGCGTACGCGAATCTCTATTTTTTTTTTGAAACATGAAATCATGTTTTTAGACCATTCCTTCAACTTTCAAGCCTTGGTAACTTTTGTTTTAAATTCTAATATTTGGTCCCTGGGTAGTGGAGTATGGTGTATGATGGAAGTAAGCATTTTTAGTGACGAAGGAAGAGGTAAAAATGAATGAATAAATGAATGAATGTACGTAAAAATGAATGAAGAATTATTACCAAAATATGATTGATGATTATGATTATGATTAATTGAGGAAGTGTGAAAATGTTGCGAGTATGCCGGAGATGCATATGTGAGTTAATGAATGAATATAACTTGAAAGTGTTGGATGATAAGAATGCTTGTGTTTTCTCTCTGGTTGTAATGGTGACAGGGCACATATACCCTCTAATGGTGATAGGGCACGTATTTCCTCTAATGGTATTATGCGGAACAGAGAGACAGTGTCCGAGTTAGCTACCGAACATGTCGGGTTTGGCTATATAATCGACGAATGAGCTCATTAGCCATAAGACAGACATGCATCATATGCATTTGTGTGTTTTGATTCTTGTGCACTATTTCGGTTTGCCTTTGTGAATCACTATGCTTATCTGCCATATTTGCTACCTGCCGTATCTGTATTCTACTTGTGCTTGCTTTGTCTGCTTTATTTGTCTGTGTGTTTCTTCTGGTGTTTTGGAGGATTGTGGAGGAAGGAAAATAGTCGAGGGTTTTAGTTAGAGTTTGGCTAAATTGAAGAACCTTTACTACAAGAAAAAGTAATATTTGTAACAAAAAATATTGTTACAAAAAATCGAAATTTTGAAACAAAAGGATTTTGTAACAAAAAAAGGGGGCCGTTATAGTATGTCCCGTTACAAAAAGTTTTTGTAACAAAAAATGGAACTGTTACAATTCAAATTGATATTTTGTAACAAATTTTACTGATACAAAAAATCAAAAGTCGTTACAAAAGTGGTAACAAGTTTTGACCTTTAAAACATTTTTGGTGACAATCTAATTTTTTCTATCATAAAATTTTGTTACAAAATGTAACTTGATTTTGTACCATTTTCTTTCTTTCAGTTACAAAAAATAGAAAGCTCATTTTAAAACATTTAATTAAATAATTGATATATCAATTAATTTTTTAATTTTAATTTTATAATTTTTTTTAAAGAAGGGGTAGTTTAGGAATAAAATTAAAAATTTAAATAAAAAGAACGATTTTAATATGAAAAAAAACGTTAAGGATGATTCTAAATCGAAAATTAGATGAGGGACGGTTTCGATTCTGGCGAAAAACTTTTGGGACCAAAACCATACTTAACCCTTAAAATATCTTACATGTCATTAAGATTCTTTTACAATAAAATAAGTTTTACAAATTTAACTAAACACAACTTTTTCCTAACATAAAATTGTATCATATCGAATTTATAATTCTTGACTCTTCTGGCATATTTCTGTCAATATAGAGTCTATCATATTGTCATCAATTTTGTACCTCTGCAAATATAAACAATAAAAACCAAAATTAAAAAAAAAACACATAACACTATCTTCATCTGAATAAAAATTAAGTTAGAACTTACAAGTTAAAATTAACTAATTCTTTAAGAATCTATTCTCAAAGTTCAAAACTAGCTAATCAAGAATGCAAATTATTAAGAATTAACAATTCAATATATAAACTTGGGCTAATTAATCACAATTCAATCACAACTTAGTGAACAAAGTCATTAAATTTACATAAGTATCAATTGTCAAACAATCACTACAAAACACAATTTTCACCAAAAACCTTCTTAAGAGTTTCCTCTACCTTTTTTGTTTCTTTTTCTTTTCTTAACACAAAAAAAAATATATCATGCAAAGCCGATAATAAATACTTTCCAAATTTTAGGCCAAACATTCAAGATTCAAATAATCAATTGTTTTAATGAGAAAATCCAAAATGTAGCTAACGAAGTATAATAATCACACAGCTAACGAAAGTATAATAACTTTTTACTTAAGACTTGTGACTTGTACTTTGCAACGATACCACAGAAAGAAAAAAAGAGAAATTCCCAAAACTTCAATTCAATTCAATAACAGCTTCCTAATCTAATTCAATAGTAATTATTAAATGCAAAATGAAGAAATATAAACCTCAGCTTCATATGACTTAGTAGCTAAATTCATAACCCAAATCATATAAAATTTTTATATTTTTTCAATTACTAAAATTTTAAATTATAAATAAAAAAATACCTCGTTTTATATAAATATTTCTAAAAAAATTATTTTGAGTAAATATAATAAATCATAAATGACTTATTATTTAATTTTTAAAATAATTTTAAACTCAAAGTATTATTAAATTGACTTAAATACTTTTAGTAAAATAAATGTTTGAATATAAAATCTTAAATAAATATAATAAATCATAAATAACTTATGATGTTAATTTTAAAAAATTTGAAGTCTTATATTTAATATGTTGAAACAAAATTTTTTATTAGTTACAAAAAATATTTGAATTTTGTGACAAATAAATAAGGGTTAAGTACTGAAATCGTCCCTAAGGTCTGGGGTGAAAATCAAAATCGTCCCCGACTTTTTTTTGTTATTAAAATCATCCTCAACGTTACAAAACGTTATAAAATCGTCCTTTTCCACTTCAATTTTATTTTTTTCCCATATTACCTTTTATAATTTTATTTATTTTATTTTTTAATTTTTTTAATGAGGGGTAGTTTGGTAATAAAAAAAATAAAATTGGTAAAAAATATGATTTTAAAGCGTTTTTGAACGTTGAGGATGATTTTAATAACAAAAAAAGGTCGGGGATGATTTTGATTTTCACCCCAGACCTTAGGGACGATTTCAGTACTTAACCCAATAAATAACTTGTTACAAAAATATTGTATTTTGTGACATTAATTTTTTGTTACAAAATATTTTGAATTTTTGTAATAATATAATCTTTTGTTACAAATAATTATAACATTTTGCAACAAAACAACAATTTGATACGAAAGCCAACATAATTTGTAACAAAAAAAATTATGTTGTTACAAAATATTGAAATATTTTGTAACAAATTTTCCTATTGTTAGAAAATATTCTTATTTTGTAACAATAACTAATTATTGTTATGAAAAAATCATAATTTGTAACAATTTTAAATTTGATATAAATTTTTTGTTACAAATACTCCATTTTCTTATAGTGCTTAGAGGACCATCCCATTTATGGTTTTCATTTTAAATCTTTAGGTTTTATAATTTGAGTGTCGGAGTTCTAGGATTGCCTTTGACTTTCTCGGGACCTTATATGTTAGTTATGTGGGCACTGTTACCATGCTGAGAATCTCTAGTTCTCACCCCATATAATATTTGTGGTTTTCAGATGGAGGTCAAGCGGTATCTTGCTAAGGCATTCTGGGAGCTTCTATCAACAAAGGATTCTTGTGCTTTGGGTTTATGTTTTGGTTGTGTTGTATATATGTAGTTACTTATATCTCCACTGTATATGCTACGTTTTGTCCCTTTTAGAGGTTGCTTTGGAGAAACAGGTTCTGTAAATTGTCTTTTGATGTCTGTTGGGATTCTAATGTATATATGTATATATGTATATATGCTCTGTCCGATTTTAACTTCGCAAGCCGGGTCAAAAGCTTTGTTATCTGTATCTTGGAACTCTTTTTTATATATTTATGCTTAGTACACTCATATTCTGCTTCGTTATATTAACGTTTACGTGAGTGCTGCGTTTTTCTGTTTGACGCTTGGCTTTAAACCTTTCTTCAAAAGGCTCCTAGATAAAAATATCCTTACAATATTACATAAATATATTTTTCTTTTAGAGGTCATAGCACCTCGCCACCTGTGTTACATCCTACGTGTAAAGCTCTGTGTGGTAGGGTATTACAGTTGTCGCTAAGAGCTGGTGCTATTTCTGATTTTGACTCTGTTTGTTGAAAGAATTGACAAGGTTGAGATTGTTGAAATAACTTAGAATTTTTCTTATGTTAGTTGCCAAAATTAGTGATTTCATGTTACCTTATGTAGTATTTATTTGGCACTTTTACCGTACTAGGAACCCATGGGTCGGAGGTTCTCATTTCGTATATATCTCTTATTTTTCAAATGCATATGTCTAGGTGCTTAGTAGTGAAGTGTGCTTCATCTAAGAGATGGCGAATATCCTTATATTTCTGCTTTATTTTGTGAAAGATTCTCTCCAGTTATGTTTTGAAAAACATGTTATGTATTCAATCCTTTTGAAAACTTGCCTATAGAGGCCTATATGTATTTTTTGGGAGAGATAGGAGATATTATTGTCAAACTGCTTTTACTCTAACCCTAGCTGGCCTAAACTTCGCGAGTCGCGACTAATGGCTATTTACTTATGTTATATACCTATATTCTGTTTTTATCCTATTCTTCTTTATGGCTTTATTTGTATATCGCTTTTGATTCACGTTTTATCTTCTATTTTATCGATACGTCAGCATTACAACTTCGCGATTTTGTTTTACTCCATTTCAGCCTTCTCGTTTAATATTTCTTTTCAATTTTATATATATAATTCACATTTGTTGTGTCACTTTATTATAATTGACATATGTAATACATAATTACTATATATGTAATAATATATAAATACAGACATAGTTAATTATGTAGTACTTATGTATTAATTTATACATAGTTGTGTATTACTTAGAAACCATATTTTAAACTTATTGGGTCTATTGCGATCGCTGAAGGACAGCCTTGTATTAACGATTTTCAGATTGGAATGTTACGGACTATATGTTTGTTGGGGTGAACGAAAGGAAGAAAAAAAGTGAAATTAAAGAATATTCCAATTCAAATATGAAGTTATGCAAAGAAAAAATTTAGATAAAGTTGTTATAGTTAATATATACATATTTACATAGGTAAGTAAATTATTAATTTTATTATGAATTTTCGATCCAAAACCTACA
>NC_029792.2:42990200-42991378 GCF_000816755.2 Arachis ipaensis
CGTATATATCTCTTATTTTTCAAATGCATATGTCTAGGTGCTTAGTAGTGAAGTGTGCTTCATCTAAGAGATGGCGAATATCCTTATATTTCTGCTTTATTTTGTGAAAGATTCTCTCCAGTTATGTTTTGAAAAACATGTTATGTATTCAATCCTTTTGAAAACTTGCCTATAGAGGCCTATATGTATTTTTTGGGAGAGATAGGAGATATTATTGTCAAACTGCTTTTACTCTAACCCTAGCTGGCCTAAACTTCGCGAGTCGCGACTAATGGCTATTTACTTATGTTATATACCTATATTCTGTTTTTATCCTATTCTTCTTTATGGCTTTATTTGTATATCGCTTTTGATTCACGTTTTATCTTCTATTTTATCGATACGTGAGCATTACAACTTCGCGATTTTGTTTTACTCCATTTCAGCCTTCTCGTTTAATATTTCTTTTCAATTTTATATATATAATTCACATTTGTTGTGTCACTTTATTATCATTGATATATGTAATACATAATTACTATATATGTAATAATATATAAATACAGACATAGTTAATTATGTAGTACTTATGTATTAATTTATACATAGTTGTGTATTACTTAGAAACCATATTTTAAACTTATTGGGTCTATTGCGATCGCTGAAGGACAGCCTTGTATTAACGATTTTCAGATTGGAATGTTACGGACTATATGTTTGTTGGGGTGAACGAAAGGAAGAAAAAAAGTGAAATTAAAAAATATTCTGATTCAAATATGAAGTTATGCAAAGCAAAATTTTAGATAAAGTTGTTATAGATAATACATATATATTTACATAGGTAAGTAAATTATTAATTTCATTATGAATTTTCGATCCAAAATCTACATTTGTAGAAATATAATTCACTTTTCTAAAATTTTTAAATATTATGTGTTACCAAAAAAATATCATTGAATATTATGTTGTTTATTTATTAATATGTTATATGTGCTATAGTCTCATTTGTAGTCATGATCAAAGTTAATCTGTCCAAAAAAAACTAATATTAAACGTACTCCCTATATATTACGTATGTATGTGTTACCTAAGTAGTTAATACGTAACTATATATATATCATTTCGATATCACTACTAACTTATACGTATTAGTACGATATAAAAGATGGACAAATAAAAATTTGTCACGTGAATTATAT
>NC_029792.2:42991444-42999350 GCF_000816755.2 Arachis ipaensis
TAATTATAAATTACCTATTTTTGTATTATTAACATAATTATGTATTACTTATATATTAATTACTATTATCTATGTTATGTATTACCTATAGAGTTGGTGTTGTTTAAATTCGAATTTGCTCCCTTAATTCTTTATGCTTAATTGACAGATACTTCCATTTACATATGGTTTATATTTTTCTTTGTTGAGATATATTATGTTGTGTGATTTATTATCAATATGATACACTTATACAAGAATATTTTATATAAATTGATTCAAAAGGAATGATTTAATCTGCCTTCTTATAATACAGACAGATCTAGCGTGACTCATATTCCGACATTTGTCACATAGGTAGAAGTTGAAGGGAAAATTTTTCTTGGACAAAAAGGCAAAACCAAGAAATATATAAAGATGAGTGAAACAAATGTTGCATATATAATCTTAAAAGAACGAAAAGATTGTTTCATAGTTTTTTATTTTATAATATGTCCAAAAATATGGATATTAAAAATTGATCATCATTAAAATACAGTAAGCAAACTTCTCCACAATTTAAAAAAAAAAATTTTAAAATTTCTGTTATTGTCATTAGTAGTGGTGGTGGTGATAGTGGTGGTAGTGTTTTAAATGAAAATTTACTTCATTAATTTTTGAATGACATAATCCGTTATTTTTCTGCTAGTCATTTTGAAGATTGTGAACAAGCTTAAGCTAAAGAAATTAGCAACAATCACAATCTCTCCTGTATCTTTTTTGGTCTAGAAGAACTCCTTTATGATAATTATGTTAAATAAATGCAAGAACCAATTGATTATGACAATAGAGTAGATATAGTTTGCATATTCAATGTGATGGCTCAGAAAATTTATAGTAGCTAGTTGTTCATTGCTTCCTTCTTTAAAAATTTGTATGGATATATCGTAGAACTTCTACAACATAATTGTATTTCTACATGAATAGATTTAACACTACTAATTGTAAAATTCTACTTTAACTTAACTGTCAATTCTCTTCATAATTGTGGAATTGAGTACTATTTTACTTTTTTTATTAAGAAAATAATTTAAAAAAAATAAGTATTTCTTCACAAAAGAATATTGTAATTTAAAATAAAAATTTAGATAAAGTTGCCATTGATAATACATACATAAATAAGTAATTTATTAATTTCAATATGAATTTTCAGTCCAAAACATATATATTTGTGAAAATATAATTTCTTCTCTCCATAAAATATTTAAATATTATGTATTACCAACAAAAGGTTATTGAATATTATATTATTAACTTATTAATGTTATATATGTTGTAATCTTATTTATAAAAATGATTAATGTTGATCTGCACAAAAAATGCACTAATATTAAATGTATTCCGTATGTATTATGTATGTATGTATGTATTACTTATGTAATTATACATAGCAATATATATTTATGTATTACCTATTTTTGTATTATTACATAATTATGTATTACTTATATATTAATTATTATTATCTATGTTATGTATTACCTATTGAATTAGTGTTTCTTGAATTCGAATTTGTTCCTTTAATTATTTATGCTTAATTATCAAATTCTCCCATTTACTTGTGATTTATATTTTTCTTTGTTGAGACATGTTAAGTTGTGTGATTTATTATAGGTTTGACACACTTATACAAGAATTTTTTATAAGAATCAGTTCAAAAGAAATGATTTAACGTGCCTTTTTATAATACAAACAGATCTAGTAAAACTTATATTCCGACATTTGTCACATAGGTGAAAGTTGAAGGGGAGGTTGTCATTTGACAAAAGCCAAAACAAAAAAATATGTAGATCATAAATTATGCATGATTTGTAAGTCTTTACATTGAGATCATAAAATATCATAGGCAATCATACATGGCATATAGACTGCAAATGTATAATGTTATTCCTATGGTGATGTCCCTAAACGGTTTCTTTTGATAGCAAATGTATAATGTATAATGTTATCTCTAAACGGTCCCTTTTGATAGCAAAATTCACTTAGAACCTAAAATAGTCTTATTGCTTGGGAACTTAACTAAATCTCATGTCTTACATCTATAATAGTCTTATTACTTGAAATTAGCAATTATG
Organism: Arachis ipaensis; assembly: GCF_000816755.2. Taxonomy (NCBI): domain Eukaryota; kingdom Viridiplantae; phylum Streptophyta; class Magnoliopsida; order Fabales; family Fabaceae; genus Arachis; species Arachis ipaensis. Next base: position 42,993,538 of record NC_029792.2, read on the forward strand.
TAACATAAATAGTAGTAGGGGACATATTCATATCTGGTGTGGTATTTTCAGTTGAAGTAGGAGTTGTGAATATAAAAGTCTGCAGTTTACTTGAAACACTATTAGTTAATGGTATCTGATTAGAGCCAAATATATAATTTTATGAAAAATCAATTTAATCAAAGATAACATGTTGAGAATAATGAATCTTACCTTCCTTTATCGTACACTGATATTCTTTATAACTATTATCATACTTTAATGTGATTTTTTTTCTATCAAGAGGGAATGAATTGCTTTTACCAATCCTACCCTTCATAGTTTGAATATTATTTGCTTGTGTGAAAATTTACTATTTTATTGCAAAATTGCTGAAATTGTTGCTAGAACTGGGCTATTTTGATGAGAAACTGGGCTGGGATATTTTACTTTTATGTGGTTGCTAATTTGTGCCGTTCGATGATATTTTTGGAGAGATCCAACGGCTGTGGAGTGTCTTGGTTAAGATGGGTGGAAAAGAATGTGGAGGCGGTTAATTCTGTTGACCTTATTTCTTGTACTTTAAGACTATAATTCTTCAATTTTACGAATTTTATTTATAAGTATTTCTCTAATATCAGAGTTAATAGCTAGTTGGAATTTTATCTATTTACTTCGGAGTTTGATCCCTTTTGGCTTAAAATTTATGCTCGGGAATTTATGTTTCTAGAGAAGCTTTGTATCGATTCAAGAAAATAGTTAATTTCTTTTATTAGTTGTGGATATTTTGGGAAAATATTGTAATTATCAATTAGTAAGTATGCCAAATTTTTCTTCGGACTTAGTAGCTAGTTTGTAAAATAGAATTAATTTTGCAGATGGTATTAAAACTGGATTTTATATAAAAAAATCAAATTTTAGATTTAGATTAAAAAAATCGGATTTAAAATCGATTTATAAGTAAAATCGAATTTAAAACCGGTTTTTGTTTTTTCAAATCAGTTTAGAATCGATTTCTCTCTTCAATCCAGTTTTGGTTTGGTTTCATGAACCATAAAACTGGTTCTAAAGTGAATCCAATTTAGATTTATAAAAATCGTAATAATCGAATCCACTATTTTCCTGTCAAACTTTTTGAAGACAGCGAACAGGCTCGAGTTAAAGAAATTAGCTGCAATCACATTCTTTCCTGCATGGTCTAGAAAAAATCCTTCATGATGCTTATGATAAACAGATCCAAGAACTAATTGATTATCACAATAGAGTAGATCTAGTTTGCATATTCAATATGATGCCTCAAGAAATTTATGGTAACTATTTGTTTATTGCTTCCTTCTTTGGTAAATTTTATGCATATTTCGTAGACATTCTACAGTATAATTGTATTCCTACATGAATGGATGTAATAGTACTAATTATATAATCCATCTTTAAATTAAGTATCAATTCTCTTCATAATTATGAAATTGAATACTATTTTACTATTTTTATTAAGAAAACGACCTAAAAAAAACAAGTATTTCTTCATATTAAAGTTAAAGAATATTCTAATTCAAATATGAAGTTATGTAAAACAAAAATTAGATAATGTTGCCGTAATTAATACATACATAGATGAGTAGTTTATTAATTTCATTATAAATTTTTAATCCAAAACATATACATTTGTGAAAATATAGTTCTTTATCTATAAAATGTTTAAAAATTGTATTACTAAAAAACACGTCATTAAATATTATATTGTTAACTTATTAATATGTTACATATATTGTAGTCTTATTTGTAGTAATGATCAATGTTAATCAGCAAAAGAAACGCACTAATGTTAAATGTACTCCCTTTATATTATATATGTATGTATTACTTATGTAGTTAATACATATTTATAGATTAATACACAAATACTATTACCTCATTATGTATTATCTATGTATGAATTATCTATATTTTAAACATATATAGTTAATAATGTATAAATGTATTATCCATGTATGTATTACGTATATGTGCATGTATTATGTTATTTCTTATGTAATTAATAAATAGTTCTGGATTAATATATATAATATTACTTTATTATGTATTAATACTTAATTATGTATTACTTATGTATTAATTAATATATTCATAGTTAATTATTTATTACCTATATATTAATTAGTATTACCTATATATTTATTTGTTATCACTCACCCTCTAAAAATGTTAAATATGTTATTGAATAAAGAAAGTATGAGGAGTCAATGTATGTATTGTACAATGTGTACAATGTGAGTTAAATTGTAATAAAAATCAAATTATAGGAAATTAATTAATTAATTTTGAATAGTTTCTAATTTCAAATTTAAAACAAAGAAGGATTAGTGTTAGTTACACAAACACACAAACGAACACACACTCTTTATACGATCTTTCCCTCTTTCTTTCATTTTCCTAATTTCTCACCAGCGTGCGCTAAGGCGACCAACCACCACCAATACATTCCGATCGTGTGTATTCTCGCGGCACCGCAGCAACCCTTAGAGCAACCATTGCAACGACTCCATCTAGTACCTTCTGAGCGTGCGCACTGTTCTCGCCTCCCGGACCAACCGTGGCACTGCAGCAACTATCACAGTGACTCCAAGCAGCACCTTCTGATCGTCTAATATTGTCTCTTCGCTCAAAAACATAAGTAGGCTCTCTACCTTGCTGTCTAAGTGATACGAAATAAAAGATAAATAAGAAAATAAGGATTCAAACTGAATAAAAAGATACATTGAAATTAAAATAGAAATAAAAAAGATAAGTTGAAATTGAGTACAAAGAGAATCACTCTACTTTCTACCCAATTTCCTGACGCAACAAGAAAGGGACTCCTCAACCTAACTTGTCAACGCCATAGTTTGGAAATTGAATCGAAGGGACTCCTCAACCTTCTACCCAATTCCCCGATGTAACAAGAGAGGGACTCCTCAACATCAATTGTCCACACCGTGGTTTCATCACGAAACCAAAAAGGGGTTTTGAAACCTCTAAAAATTCTATTCTGCGACTACAATAGCTAAGGAGGTATTTATAACCTCTTATTAGGTTAAAACAAAGAAAACCTTAAAGCCCATAAACATAAGGCCCAATCTAGTAATTAAATAAACAAAATCAAAATACATTAAATAAAATATTCTAAAAATGTAAACTAAAATATCTTCTAAATAACTCTTGAACTCTTCATATCACGAACATTTGAAGCACGTATCATTCTCCTCCTCTTCAAAAAAGATTCGTCCTCGAATCTTGTAGGTGAAAAAAATAATATATGAAAAGGACAATAATTATAAGGAAGATAATTTCTTTTTTTTTTTGTTTTTTTCTTCTTTTTTTTTGTTTTTTTTTTCACTTTATTCTTCTTCTTCTTTTTTTTTTAAATAATGAAACGCAAACGAAAACAAGAACACAAGAACAAAATGAAAGACGCGACAAACACTGGACTCTTTTTTTATGATAAAAGAAGAACAAATATAGATTAATAAGAATTAATCTAATACCTGAGCTCTGATACCAAATGATACGAAATAAAAGATAAATAAGAAAATAAGGATTCAAACTGAATAAAAAGATACATTGAAATTAAAATAGAAATAAAAAAGATAAGTTGAAATTGAGTACAAAGAGAATCACTCTACTTTCTACCCAATTTCCTGACGCAACAAGAAAGGGACTCCTCAACCTAACTTGTCAACGCCATAGTTTGAAAATTGAATCGAAGGGACTCATCAACCTTCTACCCAATTCCCCGATGTAACAAGAGAGGGACTCCTCAACCTCAATTGTCCACACCGTGGTTACATCACGAAACCAAAAAGGGGTTTTGAAACCTCTAAAAATTCTATTCTGCGACTACAATAGCTAAGGAGGTATTTATAACCTCTTATTAGGTTAAAACAAAGAAAACCCTAAAGCTCATAAACATAAGGCCCAATCTAGTAATTAAATAAACAAAATCAAAATACATTAAATAAAATATTCTAAAAATGTAAACTAAAATATCTTCTAAATAACTCTTGAACTCTTCATATCACGAACATTTGAAGCACGTATCACTAAGGTATGCTTTTAATGTTTTTTTTTATGATTTACGCCATTAGGGTTCCAACACCCTAATCCCTAGGTTGTGTTAAATATTAAAAAATTAGACTAGGATTTCTACATTCAAGGTAGTCCCTAAACATATAGCACGTCAGTGATTTTATCTGTCTTTTAGTTACGATTTTCTCATGGCAGGATCTGACCCATGGATTGCATGGTTTCAGGCACCCTAGAGACCTCTGTTTATGCCAATTTTGCTGGTGCTCTAGCCTAGTTTTGTTCTACAACAAATTTTGACTTTTTCTTTTGCAATTCATCTATGCTCAGAATCAGTGAGTCATATAGTGATGAATGTTAATTTCTGAGTCCTATTAGTCTCCCTTTATAAATCATAACAATGTTTCTTTCTATATCATTTAGTAATTTTGGTGATAAATTTCCAATGGTCATGGTATATACTCAAATTTGTTTTCATTATTATTCAAGGCCTCCAAATGCCATCTGGGCTCCTTTTTTTTTCTTCTTTTTGTTCTTTTTTTTACTTCTCATGATACTTCCTATAATAATTATTGTAGTTAAGTCTCTTCTCTCTAATTATGCAAGAACTATCACTTAAGGCTAAAAGTCATTCTAGCCATCTTCTTGTGTTATATTTTTTCTAGAATCTTTAATATCCCTGAGCTACCTTGTCAACTTTTTTTTGAAGGTGATTTTAAATTTTTCTTATTGTTAAAAAGTTATTGTGTTAAATTTGAGAGGAAATGTTGGAAGAATTGTGTTACTTATAAGCTTTTCCTTGAGAGGGTTGGAATTATCTCATTAATTTATCTAGTTTTGAAAATAATAGTGGAAGTCATAGAATAGGAACACTTGAAAAAGAGGAATCATAGGAAATAACATAGTTTTAATACATTCTTCTAAAAGAAATAAAAATGATTTATGTTTTACCGCTGAATCACTTAGACCTTACTTGGAATTAAACAATTTGAGGGGAAGTAAAATGTATGATCAATAAATGGATTCAGATGATGATGTTTGCACACCATAAAGTAGCAACATAACCCAAAAAAAGAAACAAACAATAAATAACATCTTATTCAAACAACCTAATAACAATAGCAAAATCAAATAGCAATCAATAGAATGAAAACCAACCACCCTAATATATAGTAATGCAACCATCCATTTTATGTCAGCAGGCACGGCTCCAACAAGCTAGGAGGATAGTGCAGAGGAGGCAGGACGGCACTCCCTTGAATAGATATCGGCACGGAAGAGAACGACGATCCAGGCTCCAGTGATGCACGATTGAAACGAAGAGTGAGGCATCAGGTGGATTCCATGAGACACTGACGACGGGAAGCAGGCGCCATCCGAGCTGTTGGTTGCCGGCAACAGAACAAACGTGCGCGCAAGAGGGAGTGCTCTATGGTCGAGGCTGTTGGACAGTCAGGGTGTCTTCCGCTCTGCGCGGTGGGATGCGCAGTGAAGAACATACTATGGGGGCTGCTGTCGGGAGAGGATGAAGGAATTGAGGAAAAATTCTTCTCAATTAGGTTTGGATGATGGTTTTGTTAAAATAATGGAGTTTTTATAATTAGGATAATTTTTGGAGCAATTTTAATTTTTTATTTTTATTAGGCTAAATAAAAAGTCTATTGTACACATTGTATAGATACCTCATTGGCTCTCTAGCAGAATTCTATTGAATATTATGTTGATCACTTGTTAATATCTTATGTATTACCAATATATTAATGTATATATTAATTAATACATAGGAAATACAT
>NC_029792.2:42999869-43015410 GCF_000816755.2 Arachis ipaensis
AAGTATATATAATATATAATAACTAATTTTTAAAATATATAAAATATATTTTTATATAAATTTGATTTACATAATTTTACAATGGTAGATAGACTATTAAAAAAATACCAAGAATCTTGGTTCTCTTCAATTTTCACATATACTGTCTTCAGCTAATTCGTTTTGCTTCAAACTTCAAGGATTTAGTTTTAAAATTTGTATGTATTGAACTCCATTATTAAATACTAATTAATATATAAGTTAATTTCCATAGTAGTACCAATATTGAACGTATCACTATGTATTATCTATGAATGTATTTTGTATGTATTACTTATATAGTTAATATATAATTATGGATAAATGCATACACAATATTACCTCATTATATATTACTTATATATAATCTATGTATGTATGTTTTACCTATGTAGTGAATATATAATTGTCGAATAATACATACATAATATTACGTCATTATATATTAATACATAATTATATATTACCTATGTGTTAATTAACAGAAATGGATCATCTCCATTTTTTTAACACTTGAGAGAATAAAGTGTGATCTCTCACCTTTAATTCTATAAGTGGGACCAAAATTAAATAGAAGAAAGAGAGCAATGAAGGATGAGATCCTACACTGGATACCATCTAGTTTTTTTTCTACTGAAAAGGATCCACTCCCTTAATTAACACATATATAGTTAATTATATATTACTTATATTATTAATCCATATATAAAATATAATTATGTATTAACTATGCATTAATTTATAAATACATAGTTAATTATGTGTTAATACTTAATTTTGTATTATCTATTTATGTTTTAATACATAAATATGTATTTATTATCTATTAATTAACATTACATAGGTTATATTTGTACGTATTAATACATATATAATACATAATTACTACATATGTAATAATATATAAATACAGACATAATTAATTATGCAGTATCTATGTATAAATTCATATATATCTATGTTTTACTTAGAAACTATATTTCGACCTTATTGGGTCAGTTGCAATTGTCAAATTATAGGGATGCATTAATGATTTTCATATTGGAATGTTACAAGTTGTATGTTTATTGGGGTGAATGAAAGAAAGAAGAAAAAGTAAAATTAAAGAATATTCTGATTCAAATATGAAGTTATGCAAAGTAAAAATATAGATAAAATTGTCATAGTTGATACATACATAGTAGGGGGTGTTCGAACCGAACAAAATCGACTAACCGAACCAAAAAAATCGAAAATCGAACAAACAAAATTAAAAAACAAAAAAAATCATGTTTTGCTGTTTTTTTGCAGTTCGGTTCGATTTTCGATTCAGAGATTGAAAACTCTAACCGAACCGAACCAATCACCTAAAAAACCAAACGAAACCACTAGCCTAACCCCATTATCCCACCCCCAAATCAGATAACATTTCCCTAACCCTAACTTAGCGCATTCAAAGGAACCCTTCCGACCCTCCCAGTAGTGTTAAACCTCCTCCCTCCAAGTACCTCCTACCAGCGTCGTACAGCACCCTCACAGACATTCTATACCTGGCTTATCTTTTATCTTTCCATTCCATTCTCTTTGTTGGGACTGTCAAAGAGATAAATTTTGCTCTCAAAATGGCGTCGTCCTTGTGAATTGGATTTCACACTCTAAACTCTGATATGGTATAAAGAAAAAGAAGAAGAAGAAGATAGAAGAAAGAAAGAAGAAGCAGCTTTGGTTTTCTCACCATTGAAATCTCAAACTATCATAACTTCTCTCAATATTAGCATCTGTTGCAACTTCAGTTGAGTGTATCAATGGCTATGAGTGGTTTGATTTTGAACCACAACTTTGTTACTTCTTTCATTGCCTCGGGTAACTTCAAAATAATTAATTAATTACATTGTTTAGAATTGAACAAAAAAATCCATTTTTTTGGGTGGTTGCCTACATTTTATGAAGGTTTAATTATTCTGTTGGTCCCTATAGTTTCACGAAATTTTCAATTAGGTCCTTATACTTTTTTTTCCCTTTTAATTGGGTCCCTGCACCAATTTTTTTTTTAATTAGGTCCCTCTTAGCAGTAATTGGCTTAATTTTATAGGGACCCAACTAAAAAAAATTGGTGCAAGGACCCAAATAAAAGGAAAAAAAAGTATAGGGACCCAATTAAAAAAAATTTAGTACAAGGATTCAATTAAAAGGAAAAAAAGTATAGGGACCTAATTGAAAATTTTGCGAAACTATAGGGACCAACAGAGTAATTAAACCTTTTATGAATTATCCAATTATCTAATATCTAGTTTTGTCTTTTTTATGTTTGTTGAAATGAATGTGTATGTGTATGTTAGATTTCTTGAATTAGAGTGGCGGTAACTACTAAAGTCTACAACCAAATGCTTATATTAGAGATGGTTATTTTGTTTAAATTTAATCTACTTGATCATTCTGTTGTTTTGAGACTATTAATCATGAAACTATGGAGTATGGAGTAGCTAGGAAGTTACATAGGTTTATTTAACTCAAAATTTTCTTTGAGCATACTTTATTAGCTATATACTATATGGAGATTTTGGTAATTAAAGTTTGTTTTGTATGGATCCGGATAGAATTTTCGCTCCTCTTCAAAGGCTATATGCTTGGATGTTGCAACTTAATTAATCTCTATTGTTTGTTATTGGCATGAAATGTATATAGACCTGGAAAGGATCTGTCACTTTAGAAATGGGAGATGTCCGAAGTATCTCTTTTTTCACGATGCCAGCCCAAGATGCATTTTCAAACTAACTCTCCTTTGGAGTATCTCATTTTTCTACTGGTGCTATATTATTATTATTCTTATTATGTATCTGCCTTTTGAGTTCAGGTTGGTTTGCTTAAAGAAGTTTCCTTATTTTATTAGAGAGGACACCAAAATGTGGCTATCTGTTGCTGGAAATTTATTTTTATTTTTTGTTGTGTTGACTATTGAACTTTTGTCATTGAATTTCATTGGATCAAGACTTTTGTTAGTTATTGCATATTTCTGTTCTATGGTTTCAATGTTATGACTTTGTAAAATAGTATGGCAGGTTTTTCTTTGAATTGATTGAAAAAATAAACAAACCAAACCACCGTTTAATTAAATGACTGGGTCGAATGATTTTTCTCTAAAAAACCGAACCAAACCGCACCGCGAATACCCCTAGAGTCAAGGTGGTCCTCAACATCACATAACCCCTCCCTACGAGGTTATGTTTATTAAGAGATAACTTACCAAGTGTTTGGATAGAATTCAAACTTAGCCATCTTCCTCCTTCATACCATGAATCACGCTAAAAGCAAAGAAGGGAGGAGAAATCAAGAACTCAAACCCTAGCTCCAAGTTCAAATCCACTTATCTTTCAATTCCAAGCTCTGATCGTTGCACCGTTTATGGCCATGCGACTACCACTTCGAACTCTTCAAAACCATACAAGAATTGTGTTAAGAAAATGGTTATTTCTCACCCAGCCTCTTCTCCTTTCAATTTCGAAGATTTTGTTAATGGGTAGTGAGGATTTTTATGTTTTGATGTGTTAGGATCAAGCTAGCTTGTGGGAATTGTGATTTTTTATTCAAAACAGCTCTGTGTAACGATAAGGAACTCAAAACCCCTATGAAATTGTTGAAATAGCAAATCCTATTGTTAATTATGATGATGTTGTGTGCAACTAGACTAATTATGTGAATTGAACCAAATTGTTGAAGTTGGAAGCTTAAGTTGAGTGTTGGGTGCTGAAGATCCTTTTTGTGGAAGTTTGAAGCTTGTGAATTGTGGAAGTTTGAGGTGTTTCGCGCATTAGGGAGGAATCGGCCAAGGTATGGTTTTGGTTTCTCATAGATAATGTATAATGTAACGTGAAAACATAGGCTAGTTGATTGTAAGATAAATTGAACTATGTGAATTTGTTAAAGTTTAGTAACCTTGGTGAAAATGTTGAAATTGATTATGAGAATGTGTTGAACAATGATGATTGTGATGATTGATGGTGATAATGAGTTGTGATGATGATAAATTGGTGAATTAATGAGTTGTGTTGTCTTGATTTGTGGATTTTTTGGGATGAAAACAATAAGAACAGAGTATTTGTATGTGATAGAAGAGATGGAAGGGGTATGGAATTGATATGTACACAATTAGTGTTGTTTTGGGGTGTGAATCATTGATTTTGAATGGAAGTTGGTAAAAATAGAGGTTTGGTACTTTTGGCAAAAAATTGATTTTTTAACCAAATTTCAGCGAGCCATAACTTGGCTTCCAGACCCTCAAATTTTGTCAAACTTATTTGAAATAAAACTTAGGTCCGTGAAGTTTATGTCATTCGAAGAACAAACTAAAAATTAATTTTAAAGAAAAATTTATTTGCGTTTGAGGTTTGGTGTGCAAAATTGATTTCTGCAGATTTAGCAGCTTTTCTGAAAAATACAGGGCAGACGTACACGGCGATATGTATGCGTACGCAAGACTGTTTTGGATACCCACGTACGCGGGAGGTGCTCGCGTATGCGAGTTTGTCAAAATTTACATCCATGTGTATGCATGGGGTGGCATGCGTACGTATGGCCACCTTGTTTTGGAAAATTTCTATTTTTGTGATTTAAACTTGTTTTCTAGCTTCTAAACCTCTATAGTTACCTTCTAAAGTCCCAAATTTAGTTCTTAACCATTTGGAGAGGGGTAAACCTAGAGAAGGAGTTAACTTGGCAATGAAGAAAGATTATGAAATGATGATTTATGTTTGAAAAGTGCGGAAATGTTGAATATGTACTAAATGAAGGCTGTATTGAAAATGAATGATTGATATTGAATGAATTATGTGGCTTATTGCACCTCTATTATCTGAGATATGAGTTTTCCTGGGTAGATGCATTGGCTTGCCACCACTTGCTCCAGGTTGAGACTCGATACTCTGTTGACCCTATGTCGCAAGATGTGGCCAGGCACTTTAACTCCCCGGAAATTCCCCCAATGAGATGATAAATGAATGATTATGATTATATTCATAGACTCTTGGGGATGCACGCACGGAGGGACTGATGAGCGGATATTTTATACGATTTTTTGCATTATTTTCATATAGTTCTTGTTATATTTTGTTGAAGTTTTATTATATTTTTATAGGTTTTAGTTCAAAAATCATATTTTTGAATTATACTTTGAGTTTGTGTGTTTTATGATGATTTTAGGTAAATTCTGACTGAAATTGAGGAGATTTGAAAAAGTCTGAGTCAGAGCCAGAGAAAGGACTATAGATGTTGTTAGATTCTGACCTCCATGCACTCGAAGGAGCATTTCTGGAGCTACAAAAGTCCAAATGGCAGGCTCTCAACGGCTATGGAAAGCTAACATCCAGAGATTTCCTAAAATATATAATAGTCTATACTTTTTTCTGGAAATAAAGGCCCAAAATTGGCGTTCAACGCCAGCACTTCACCCTCTTCCTGGCGTTGGACGCTCAAAAGGGAGCAGTTGGCACCCAACGCCCAAAAAGGAGTCCAAAGCTGGCGTTCAATGCCCAAGAAGAGTACTAGCTCGTGGAGTCACCCTTAGCTTAGCCCAAACACTCACCAAGTGGGCTCCAGAAGTAGATTTTTGCACTATCAACCTAGTTTATCCTATTTCTATCATTCATAGTTATTAGATTAGTATATATAGGAGAAGATCACCCATGTTTAAGTGTGGACCTCATCTTCTTCCCTCCCCATTCGAACTTTTCATTACTTTTCTGTAAGATATGAGTCACTAACCTCCTAGGTTAAGGTTAGGAGCTTTGCTGATTCTTATGGATTAATAATATCTCTATTGTATTTCAATCTATGCTTGATTCTATTCTAAGATGTATCTTCGTTCTTCATCCTAATGAATTAAGAGTGTAACTTGACCGTCATCCCTATTCTACATGGGTTATTGCGAGTCCTTGACGGGATAGTACTGAACCACAAGCTTGATTATACATCTCTTAGACGGCTAATCCATGACTTCGTTGGGGACTTGGAGACATCAGTTCAGTCGAGGTACGGAGCGATTAGGGCCTTTGTGGTATAGGCTAGAATTATAAAAGCAGCGTTCTCTGATCTAGAAGATCCGACCTTGTCTGTGGCATTTTGAGTAGGATCACCAAGGGAATGGACTGCTAGAGCTTCACCTCCATTCAGATTGGATGACAACTGACCTGACGTTTGATCTAAACCAGAGGAGATTAATGACCACTGACCTGGCGTTAGTCACTTACAGCCTGCCATTGAATGAATCATCAGAAGTTAAAGTAGACAGTGAGAAAAGTTGATCTAGAAGGAGGAAGCATCTCCAAAGCCTCAACCATTCTCTCATCACTGATTTCACACCTATCTAGTAACACTTTAATTATTCTGTTTTTATGTGCTTTTTATAACAACTATATTTTCTATCCACCTGACTAAGATCTACAAGATAGCCATTTCTTGTTCAAACCAATAATCTCTGTGGGATCGACCCTCACTCACCTGAGGTATTACTTGGACGACCCGGTGCACTTGCCGGTCTATTTGTGCGAATATTGCGGAGTCAATTTCGTGCACCAAGTTTTTGGCGTCGTTGCCGGGGATTATTCGAGTTTGACAAACCAGCGGACTGTCTTGTTGCTTAGATTAGCGACATTTTACTCTTTTGTTTGTGTCTTTTATTTTCTTTTCAAAATTTTTTTTCAAAAACCTTTTTCTTTTCTTTATTAATCTCGGTCTTTTGTTTGAGTTTAGTATCAATTCTTAAGCTTGGTGTCCCTTGTGTGTTTTTTATTTTCTTTAAATTTTTGAATTTGTTCTTTAGTGTTCTTCTTGGTATTCAAGTTGTTCTTGTTTCCTTTCTTTGTTTGATCTTAAAGTTTTTAAGTTTGGTGTATTTTGGTGTTTTTCTCTTTAATTTTCGAAAAACTGGTATCTTTGATCTAAAAAAATTTTAAGTTTGGTATCTTTTAGTTGTTTTTCTCTTTCTTCATTAATTCAAAAAATAAATCTTTTATCTTTATTCAAAATTTTTGAAAATCCTATTCCCTTTTTTTATCTTGATTTAATTTTTTTTAGTTTAGTATTTTCTTGTTAGTAAAGTTTAAATTTTCAAATTTTGAATCTTATCTTTTCAAATATTTTTCAAATCCTCACTATATCTTATCTTTTCAACTTAGTTTCAAATCTTTATCTTATCTTGTTTCAATTTTAAAATTCAAAATCAAATCTTTTTCAAATCTTTTCAATTCTTATCTTATCCTGTTGACTTTTCTTTTCCAATTTTAAATTTCAAAATTTTCAAAATCAAATCTTTTTCAAATCTCCTATCTTATCTTATTTTCAAATCTTTCTTAATTAGTTACTTGTTTTATCTTATTTTAATTTTAAAAGTTTGGTATCTCATTAATACTCTCCTTTCTCTTCCCTCGTTTTCAAAACTTCCCAACTAATTTCTCTCTCCTCTATTTTCGAAAACTTCCTACCTCTTTCTCTTTCTTCTTTTTCGAAAATCACACTCAATTTTCAAATCTTTTTAATTCAATTAATAATTAAAATAAAAACAAAAATATTTTAATTCTAGTTTTCCTTTTTACTTCTAAACATTCGAATTCTTTCTCTCATCTCTCCACTCTCATTCTTCTTTCTTCTTCATATCTCACAAGGAGTTCTCTATACTTTGACATAGAAACTCCCATTCTCTTTCTTTTTCTTATTTATGAGCAGAAATAGAGATAAAGAACCTCTCTTTGACCCTAATCCTAAACCTGAGAGGACCCTAAGGAGGCATTTACAACAAGTTAAAGCACAACATTCCGGAGAAGACCTCATAGAGATTTTCAAACAAGAAGCTGAAAATACAAATATGGCAGCCGATCCGAATAATGGAGGAGATGCAAGGAAGGTTCTTGGTGACTTCACTACATCCACTTCTAACTTTTATGGAAGAAGCATCTATATACCTGCCATTAGAGCAAATAACTTTGAGCTGAAGCCTCAGTAGTAACTCTAATGCAATAGAATTGCAAATTCTATGGACTTCCACTGGAAGATCCACATTAATTTCTATCTAAATTCTTGCAAATCTGTGACACTATTAAGACCAATGGAGTGGATCCTAAGGTCTATAGGCTTATGCTTTTCCCTTTTGTTGTTAGAGACAAAGCTAGGATATGGTTGGATTCTCAATCCAAAGAAAGCCTAGACTCTTGGGAAAAATTGGTCAATGCATTCTTGGCCAAATTTTTTCCACCTCAGAAGATGAGCAAGCTCAGGGTGGAAGTTCAAACCTTCAGACAAAAAGAGTGAATCTCTCTATGAAGCTTGGAAAAGATATAAGCAACTGATAAGGAGATGTCCTCCTGACATGCTCTCAGAATGGACTATCTTAGGTATTTTCTATGATGGCCTATCTGAGATGTCCAAGATGTCCTTGGACCATTCTGCTGGTGGATCACTCCACTTGAAGAAAACACCTGAAGAGGCACAGAAACTCATTGAAATGGTTGCAAAACACAAATTCATGTACACTTCTGAGTGGAACCCTGTGAACAATGGGGTAGCTCGGAAGAAAGGAGTCTTGGAGGTTGACACTGTAACACCCTATTACACAGAGTTTTACACTTAAGTCGTAGAACAGAGGTAATGTGGTGTTACGGACCTCTAGACAGCAAAATAAATACATAATAGAGAATAAGATAATATACTAGGAGCCTTGAAACAAAACGGATAAGCAAAAATCGCAAAAGGAAAAGCGCAATGTTCAAAGGAAAGGATTACTTGCGCTATAAAAAACCTAATAAAAATATGGTAAAGATAAGCAAAAGAATAACGAACGGCCAAGGGAACAGCATAACTAGCCCTTGACTCAGCCTGCGAAGCTAAGGCTGGCCGGAGGATATATATACATATAAACATACTTAAGTATCCCCAAAATACACCAAAACATCAAAGTAAACTCCTATCTCTCCCTAATCCTCTAAGAGGAGTAGCATACATAAGTTACTTGGAGAGTAAGCTAAACAAATATATACATATATATAACCAAAAACTAAAATACACCCAAGGACTACTTCGCTTCCCAAGATCCAGACGCCTAGCGAGGAGCCTCTCAACCTGCATTTGAAAAATAACAATACAATATGGAATGAGAATCGGAGGTTCTCAGCATGGTAAAAGTGCCACGCGCATAAGAAATACAGTCCTGAGAATGCCATAGGCAATCCTAGAACTCCGTTATTCAATTATCCAACTTAAGTACTAAACAGAAGCCATAAACAGGGGCATGTATTCTAAATCTACCTAACTTACTCAAATTCAATCCTAATCTAACACCCAACCATTTCTCTATTTCCTCCATCAATCATAATGCAACAGAAACATGCAACCAAACAAGTTCACGCACAAGTAATGAGCAGATAGTATAAATAGCAAGTATAAGAGATAGCAGGTGATATATATCAATTAGGCATACCCAGGAAATGCATAGCAATCAAAACAAACAAATTCATATGATGCATGCCTGTCCTATGGCTGATAGGGCCCATCTGTCGGTTATCCAGCCAACCCGAAAATTTATACATGCCCGGTCACCCTTATGACGTAGGGTTAACAGAGTATTGAGAATCAACCTGGAACACGTGGTGGCGAGCCACGGTTTTTACCCAGGGAAACTCATATCTCAGATATCATCATTCATAAGCCATTTCATAGTCATAATCATTATTTAATCATTCATCAAGCCATGGCATGTTAACTCCTTTTATTAACAACCTCTCTTTCACATTTTTCATCATCATTCCCTTATAATTCATCTTGATTACCCTTTCCGGGTCCTGACCAAACTATTTATCGAAATCTTCTCAACCTTCTTAATATCGAATAATCTTAAAATCAACCCAACCCTAACATTAAATCAATCATATCACACGAAGATTAAACTTTAATTTCTCGAACCCATGACTATCACTAAGACATCCTCGACACTCTATTTTCTTTTCTGTTTTTAATATAACAAATGAACTCGGAATTGCACAAACTTTATGTCCAGGCATTCATCCTGAAATAATCTTTCTAACAAACTAAAGATCATAATTTTTTGATTTCTCTAGCCTCAGGAATAAAGAAAAAACAGTGACTGCTTTGCAGTGCATAAAACCAGAAAAACAGCAGCAGCATGTAATATTCAAAATTCAATATAAATTTCACGTTAAATCCAATGACTTTAAAAATTAATGTAGTTAAACTTTACTCATCCAGATTTCTTTCTAAATTGGTTCTGAGTCAATGCCATTTTTAACAAAGAAGATACATTACCTGGAAGTTAAGTAAAAATGAGTCAAAATCTGTTTTAGAAACCAACAAGCGTAGTACCTTTCAATTTGAATAACTTTTATTACAAAACTCCAATTAAGTTAAATTTTGATTTGGGAACTCCTAGCTCATCCAGAAACAAGTGTGTCTTGGTTGCAACCCAATTTCTATTCAATTCTAAGAGCTACAAGCATTGGAAGTTGATGCATAGCTTGCTGAAATCTGTTTCTTTTCAGCTTTGACCACCAATATTAAAAAATTTACAACTCCCAATCCTCAACTCTTAAAATTCTGAAGTTTTTGATAAATAAAGCAAGTTAATAAAATTTTATAACAAAATTGGTTCGCTCCAAAACTCAACTCGTAGAAGTCGCAGCAAGACAACCAAGTTGCTGCCCTGTTTGACCTTTTCTGCTGCAGGACAGATTTAACAACCTAACTTTAAAAATTTGCCATAAATTGTATATTTAACAAAAAGGTCCCAAATTTTCCAGTTTAGTTTCTTATATTCCCAAGTCTAGCCCAAACTTGGTCTTATGCAATTCCGATCATTACATAATTAGTTACAGCATATGCAATACCACCACAACACAACTCTACATCGTTATTAACAAACACCAATCCTAATCCATCATAAATAAATATAAGAGCACACCATTAATAACTTCCACACCTCATAATTACAATGTATATCCACCAACAAATCTATTCCAACAACATTACAAGGCTAATCATTTAATACAACAAACAATTCAACTTATCCTATGGTTCCTCGAACCTAAGTTTTCACAACACCGTAAATATTAAACGTGCGAAACTTAAACCATACCTTGGCCGATCACTTAATTCACCCAATGCAGCCTCTCAACACAAAATCACAGCCCCTCCAAGCTCAATCAAACAGCCCCAAAGCAAGCCTTATCACCAACAAAACTCCAAGTAATCCAAATTCAAGTCCAATGAATAAACACCCTCTTAAACTACACCTAATACACACACACACACACACACATATATATATATATATATATATATATATATATATATATGTTCCAATTCAGTTTTCTATTACCAAAAACAAGATTGAGTTAGGGTTAGGGTGTTCTTACCATACCCATATGCTCAATAGCTTGAGCCCACAAGTTCCGGAAGCTAACTTGAACCTAGAACATAGAAATTGGACAAGATTCACCATAGGTTTTCAAGTTTACCAAAGAAAGAGGGATAGGGATTCTGAACTTAATAGGAGGCTTACCAATGAAATTGTTCATATAGAAAGGTAGAGCTTGACGCGCTGAGCGCGTGGCCTTAAACGGTGCGGCGATCGGAGCCCAGACGGAGGAGTTATGGTGGTGAGAAGGAAAGGTGAGGGTTGGGTTTCTTCTCCTCCCCCCTTGCTGTTTGTGTCGTGACTTTAGTGAAATGGAGAAGATGAAGCTGCTGCTTCATTTATGTTATGGGTCCGGTTGGACCAACGGGTCCGATTTGGGCCCCGGTTTAACCGGTTCGGCCCTTCCGGTCCGATTCTAGGCCAAATTTTCGAAATTGGTATCAAAATTCTCGTTTCGACGAGCTCTATCCTATTTTGATATTAGTTTTACATTTTTAGCTTTCTTAATAAAAATTCAATTTATTAGCTAATAATTTACCGATTTTAGCGGGGTTTACATCCTACCCACCTAATTAAGAATTTTGTTCTCAAAATTCGGAGTGAGTTACCTGAAAAGAGGTGTGGGTAGTCCTTTTGCATCTCTGATTCAAGCTCCCAGGTATGTTCTTCAATATCAGCCCAACTCTAAGCTACTTTCACTAAAGAAACTTCCTTTCCGCGGAAACGTTTGGTGCTGGTATCATCAATCCTAACCGGAGTTACTGGAAGCGTCAGATCTTCTCTCACTTGGACTGATTCTGGCTCTAGGACATGACTAGGATCAAAAGTATATTTACAAAGCTGCGATACGTGGAACACGTCATGCAGGTTCGAAAGATGTGGTGGTAATGCGATCCTATACGCCACTGGTCCAATTCTCTTCAGGATTTCGAATGGCCCAATGTAACGGGGATTTAACTTCTTGGTTTTGATGGACCTCCCTATTCCAGTGGTCGGAGTCACCTTCAAGAAGACGTGTTCTCCTTCCTCGAACTCTAAGGGCTTCCATCTTCAGTCAGCATAGCTCTTCTGACGGCTTTGAGCTTCAAGCATTCGACTCCGAATTCTCTTTATTTGCTCAGCGGTTTCACTTACCATTTCCGGTCATATCAAGCTCTTTTCTCCTGCTTCGTACCAACATAATGGAGACTGACATTTTCTTCCATACAAAGCCTCATATAGAGCCATTCTAATACTTGCATGATAGCTATTGCTATAAGCAAATTCTACCAGAGGCATATATCGACCCCAGCTCGCCAGTTGATCCAAAACACAAGCTCTTAACATGTCTTCCAAGGTTTGGATTGTTCTTTCTGATTGGCCATCTGTCTGAGGATGATAGGCAGTGTTTAGGCTTAATTGAGTGCCAAAAGCTCGCTGAAATACACCCCAGAACCGTGATGTAAAGCGAGGATCTCTATCCGACACAATGGTGGAAGGTACGCCATGTAACCTCACAATATTCTTTATGTATAAGCGCGCCAACTCCTCCATAGAACAACTTATCCGAATAGGCAGAAAATGAACTGACTTGGTCAATCGGTCTATAACCACCCAAATGGCATCACAACCTGTGCGAGTCCTTGGTAAGCCCAATACAAAATCCATAGCAATGCTCTCCCATTTCCATTGTGGGATTTCCAAAGGTTGAAGGGTTCCTGCTGGCCTTTGGTGTTCAATCTTGACTTTTTGACAAGTTAGGAATTTGGAAACATGTAACGCCACATCATTTTTCATTCATGGCCACCAGAACATCGTCTTTAAGTCTTGGTACATCTTGGTGCTTACAGGATGAATGGAGAACCCGCTCTTGTGAGCTTCCTCCAATATGCTTTGTCACAAATTCCCGACATCTGGCACAATTATTCGGCCCTTGAACCTCCACAACCCATCTTTATCTTCTGACACTCTCCATCACTTGCCTTTCTCAATCGCCGGCAAAATCTTATACAATTTTTGGTCATTCTAATGAGCCTTTATCAGTTCAGCCTTGAAGTCACTTGAGATCTGTAATTGGCTTAGGCATAAAGTCCCAAACTCCTCTCTGATTCCCAATTTCAATCCTTGGAAGGCTCTCAACAACTCTTCCTCTCTCAGCATCATCCAAGCAGCATATAGGAATTTTCTACTCAAGGCATCCGCCAATACATTCGCCTTTCCTGGATGATAGTTTAGCTCGAAATCATAATCCTTCAGGAGTTCCATCCACCTCCTCTGACGCATATTCAATTCTTTTTGTTCAAATAGGTACTTCAGACTCTTATGGTCCGAGAAGACTTGAAATTTCACTCCATAAAGATAATGCCTCCAAATCTTCAAGGCAAAGATAATGGCTGCAAGTTCCAAATCATGAGTCGGATAGTTTCTTTCATGTGGCCTTAACTGACGTGAGGCATAAGCTACAACCTTATGATGTTGCATCAATACACATCCTAAACCTTTTAAGGACGCATCACAGTACACCTCGAATGGTTCTCTCGGCTCAGACAACACTAATACAGGGGCGGTAGTCAATCTCTGCTTTAAGGCAAGAAAACTCTCCTCGCACTCGAGAGTCCACACAAAAGGAACATCCTTCCTGGTCAGCTTAGTCAAGGGTAAAGCGAGCTATGAAAACCCTTTAATGAACCTCCGATAATAATCCGCCAAGCCTATGAAACTCTTGATTTTCGTCACTGAAGTTGGCCGCTCCCAATTCATCACCGCCTCAACCTTAGCAGGATCCACTGCTATTCCTCGCTTACTCACCACATGACCAAGAAATTTTACCTCAGACTTCCAAAACTCACACTTGGATAGCTTGGCATACAGCTTCCTATCCTTCAAAATTTGTAGCACTGTTCACAAGTGTTCTGCATGCTCATTCTCGGTCTTAGAATAGATAAGAATGTCGTCAATAAACACAACAAACTTATCCAGATACGGATGGAAAATTATGTTCATGTAATCCATGAATATCGCCGAAGCATTAGTTAGTCCGAAGGACATCACGGTATACTCATAGTGGCCATATCGCGTTCTGAAGGCGGTCTTAAGGATATCCTCATCTCTGACCCTTATCTGGTGGTATCCAGATCGCAGATCAATCTTGGAGAATACGCCAGGTCCCTGTAATTGGTCCATCAGGTCATCAATCCTTGGCAGCGGATATTTGTTCTTCACTGTAACTTTATTCAGCTGCCTATAGTCAACACATAAGCGCATGGTTCCATCTTTCTTCTTCACCGGTAATACTGGCGCACCCACGGAGATACACTTGGTCGGATAAAATTTTTACCCAACAGATCCTCCAATTGAGACTTCAATTCAGCCATTTCTAGAGGTGACATCATGTAAGGAGCACTCGAGATTGGTCCGGCCCCAGGTACTAAATCAATAGCAAACTCAACTTCCCGTTTTGGTGGAAATTCATCAATATCATCAGGGAACACCTCTGAAAACTCACACACAACTGGGATTTGTTCCAAGTTCTAATCATCACCCGAAACACCCACAGCCAACAATAATATCCCCTGACATTCAGCCCCAGAACAGTTCACCATCATAGAATTCAAGTAGTAGTTGTTCACTACAACCGGCCCTTCAGTGTCTTCAGGCATGAAATACACTGTTTTCACCGAGCAATCTAGTAGAACGCGGTTCTTGGATAACCAGTCCAATCCCAGAATGAGATCAAGACCAGTCATCGGGTAAAAAATTAAGTTATGCACGAAATCACACCCTTGTACTCGAAAAGGAACTTGGGGGCACCGTAACCTAGTCACCATAGCCTCGTGGGTAGCATTGTATACCTTTAAATCATACCCCAGTACTACTATTTTCAATCCTAACTCATCAGCCTTCTCAAATGCAATAATAGTATGTAGGGGTGTTCAAAACCGATCCGGACCGATCTAAACCGACCAACCGAACCAAAAAAACTAAAAACCGAACAAATCGAAAACCGAAAAAACCGAAAAAAATACATTTTGCTGTTTTTATTGCGGTTCGGTTCGATTTTTGGTTCTGACAATGAAAACCCTAACCAAACCGAACCGAACCGGTATATTAAAAAAATCATAAAAAACCAAACCCCCCTCCCCCCCCCCCACC